>NC_088364.1:21037568-21117568 GCF_034508935.2 Berghia stephanieae
GCAATGGCTGCAACATTCAACACTCCCCCCTCGAATTACAAATACTCAGAATTGAGTCGACTTCGAGTAACATTCAGATTCGGATTCAGAATTAAATTTGTAATTTACATTTGAATAATGAGTAATAATTTTCAGAGTATGGTCTAACCTTACTTAATACCAGATTGAATTGGTGGGTCACAATTCTCTCCACCCAGAATATCAGCAGAAAGTAATTTATGAAATATGTCTAGTAAACCAACTGCTCTGTCGTGCTGAAACACATTAAAAGTATTTTTGAATCAAATAGGGAGCTCTTACTTCAAACATATTACTTAAAACATTAATCAATAATACTCAACTAGTTTAACAGCTCCAAAATTACAGAAGTCTCCAGTTTGAGAATTTTTTGAGAAGTATGTCATTTTAATCGGTAGATTTTCGAAGTAAAAGTTTTTAGGCAGCAATTTAAAAAAGTGATTTTCGGAATACAGAAGATTTCCTGGCAAGAGTCATCAAAGTATAATTATGATCCACGACTCAAAGTATTTTTTCACAAGCGTATTTGTAAATGCCAATGTAATATGTATCGTGTAATAGACCAGTGGAGGGTTTGATGCGGGTGCAAACACTGAACAGGAGGGGAAGTGTGTCCGGTTCACCCGGCCCCCATGCCGAACGCCAAAATGGAGTATCCCTCAGAAACAACTCGGTGTCCACCCAGTAGAATTGTCCAGCCTGCTCTCGCAATCCGATCCAAGTTTCTTCATGAATTTCTTCTCTGAGAATAAGCAATTTTTCCATATTTTTCGGCATGTACAAAGTGCTTTCATAATGTAAATGTTTACATTTGTCTCTAGCCACGAAGTAGTCACATTTGTCATGTGACACATATAAACAGACAACGATGCCATGTTTTGCCACGAGGGAAAATCCGATAATATGGTCACAAAATCTCATGTCCCTGGTGTAAAATGGCCCCGATATGGATTGGGGCACGGTCGACGAGCTTTTGATGACACCATATCCAGGAATACAGATTTTGGTGACCGGATCAAACTGGAAACTGTTACATCCGATGTATTTGAACAGGCATTTTTGGGCACATCCCAGACGGGTTGTAGATGTCCATGATACACCCATTGTTTTCATTCTTAAATCTCCACTACTGATCAATCTCCATGATGCAGATTTAGCATATCCAAAAACAAGAGAGTCAGCTAAAAAATATGGAATAAGGAACACGAAAAGATAAAAATAATAAGTGGTATCACTGGCATCTTTGATAACCCTCATTTTTGGTGTGTTTTCAAAAACAAAAACAAAACAAAACAAAATCGTATATTATAACTATGAGGTCATATACAACTCATTCACTTGTCCTTTTTCTTTTCTTTATTAAAACAATGTTCTCATTGTTACTTTAAATCAACGACAATCAATGTCTGTATTTATGAAACTGGATACGGGTTTGGACCAATGCCAATACTTTATGAGCGAAGTATTTATCCTTCCTTTATAATTGTTTTTCACTTCACTAACACTGCTTCGTTGAAATATTGTTTGTATAGTTTTTTTTTCTAAAAGGAGAAAGATCTTAAATAAATATCAACTGCTATAATTATTAAATAAAGTATATTATTCTTGGCTTTTCTAATTTCATAGTTGAATACTTTGACTGGAATATTCGAATCCTTTAGAGAACTGTAAGGTGTTACGCAAGGTAAAGAGTTATTCAGTATTCTATAAAAATGAGAAAATTCATGGGCACAATGCACAACACGGAAAATTCCCGGCTCAAAACTATTTTTAGTTGTTAATAAATACAATAACAAACGGTATACGATAGTACGTTTCGAAAGACTGACTTGAAATCATTTTAAAAATACAAACTTTGAAAAATAGTTTAGGATCTTTAAAAAAAAGAACTTTCATAAGGACCACAAAAACAGTCACGTTTTTTCCTTTTGGTATATATAATATATATATATATATATATATATATATATATATATATATATATATATATATATATATATATATATATATCTAACAAGCATATATCCCACAGCTACCTTGATTTTATATGTTGTCAAATGGTACATAATTATTTTTTTCTCGTACTAAAACTTAAACTAAGAAATCTCACAATTTCCAACATCTGCTTTTACAATCGAATAACAGTGAGAAACGATTAAATACAAAGAAATCTTACAACTGAGAATCAACAGAGGATGGTCTCTTCTTAAGTTAGGCACGATTACTTGCTGAAACTGGCACGTATGGAGTTTAAATATTGGTAGATAACCCCAGAAAACATTCAATCATTGTCAATCATCGGTACTAAATTATTAATTAACTGTCACCTTGGCCATGAAGGAGTGTAAAACAAACAAACAAAAACAACCCCCCCCCCCCAAAAAAAAAAAAAAAAAACCCCATAGAAATCAAAAGACCCAAAAAAAAAAACAAAAAAAAAAAAAAAAAAAAAAAAAAAAAAAAAAAAAAAAAAAACACACACCCCCCCCCCCCACACACACACAACATAAATAAACAACAAAAAAAACAAACAAAACAAAACAAACAAACAAAAATTTAAAAAAACAAACAAAAACATAAACAAACAAAAGAACCCACTTATATCAATCCTTAAACTGCAGGTCTACATTTCTGCAAAGCGAAAATAATACTCTCATTATTTAATGATATTATTAATCTCCAACGTTTTCACTAGTGCGGGGCGGTCCTTGGCAAGCTTAAGGACCACGGTCCTACGGTCCTTGGGAAATGAAGACCGCAAGGACCGGTCTCTAGACCGGTCCGTTCATTCTTGAACCGTTAAAGACCGCTACACGATGAAAACCGTGGCCTACAGGAGTAAAACACACGGAGTAGTCACACTCATTTCAAATTGTAACCTAATTAGAGAAGAGGGGTGATGCCTTTTTTATTTGCTCACCGTACTTCATTGTTACTTCGATAATTTAATAAAATTTGAAATTTATCCCCATTAACGGAGATAATGGCATCGCCCAAGGCGTTGATCGAGTTGTTCGTGGCGTTGATACACACACGCAACTCCTACCCCCCCCCCCCCACACACACACACATTAGAGGGCAGCGAGCATTGAAGAGTAAGAGAGAGACGTGAAGTTATAATAAGAGGGGGTGGATGAGGTGATAAGAGGGGTCGATGGTGACTTTTCGCCAGATCTAACAAACTCAGCTACCCATTCATTGCTGAGTAGACAGGGATTCAGAAAAAAATCGACTGCACCCGGGATCGATCTCTGGCCCTTTGCGTATAAAGAGAGTGCTCTATCAACTGAGCTATCGGGGTCCCCAAATATTCTATTGGACCTTTTAAAAATACAGACGTTATAACTGGGTTTTTTGGACGGAAGAAACTAATGAAACTCATATTACTTGATTAGTTAAAACACCAAACGAAATTTTAATATTATTGTATTATTTTAAATGACAACAATGCGATAGAAAGGAGTGGCGACAAGAGATGGACAAAAGAAAACAAAAAATCAGACTTGCAACTTGCTAGGTTCGACACACACACACACACACACACACACACACACATCTTTAGTAGTCACATACATTTCAAACAATAACCCATTAGAGAAGAGGGGTCATGCCTTCATCATAGATCATTGTCATTGCGATCATTATGGTGTAGTAAATTTTGAAATTTACCCCGTATAATGGAATCGTCCAAGGCGTGCGCCTCCTGTTCCCCCCATCTCACACACGAAAGGGCGGTTTGCGGAGTGGAGGGAGGTGGTCGTCTGCCTCTATGGTCGTCTGTGTCGTTTAGTGTATGGCAAAGGGGGGTGGGTGCGATTAATTAAGTGGGATGGGTGGTGATTGGTGGAAGATAGGCAAAGGACCGAGGCAACGAATCGCTGGGGAAGTAGTATGGCGCGAGACCGTTGAAAGGTGATAAGAAGTGAGGACCGCCGGCGGTCTTCCTCTTTGGGACTGGACCACGGTTCACAGCTAAAAGACCGTGGGACCGGTCCTCGGTCCGGTCCTCAGCGCGGCACTAGTTTTCACTGCCTCATGACCCGGGGTTTAATTAAGTCCGAGTGGTATCGCCGATATATTGCTCTTTAGATGAGAACGGTAAGACGTCATAAGCGTGAAACCGAACCACGCTTGTTAAGGATTAAAATATTGATGATATTTAAAGCAATGACAAATTGAACGATTATTGGTTCATCTTTCTCGAAGTTAGAACTAGACGTCTATAACAACCAGTCCTTCATGATCCGTTTATGATGGATTTCATTTCATTAATATAATTCATCAAACTACGTTTGAACCAAACGAATTTCATTAGCTTGTTCTCACGTGAATATTTTTGATGGCAGGACAATGCCATGCGATATTCAACAACGTTTATTGCTCGCTCTTTTTTCTTCTTTTGTCTTAGTCAAAGACAAATAAATCGGTGTCATTCATAGACCTGCGTAGTAAAGGTTAAACGAGAGCAAAACGGTTTTGCATTTATGAACTTGAGGATGATAATAATAATAATACTAGACTATTATGTTTAAGAACTACAAAATAATTTGTTATGCTATGTTTTTTCAAAGGTTTATTTGAGAAACATATCCCCTATTCCTCGACCCTTTCTCATACCCCAGTTTTTTATGCTTTTATTGAGGTATTAGCCCTTAAATGTCACAAAATGAAAAACAAACAAACAAACAAAAAAACATGATTTTTTCTAAAAGTAAGAATGTTGTATTAGGGAACATACTTATTTATTCATATATGTTTCACGGTAATATCTTTCCTAGGTTGGACGCATTTGAATTTTCAAAGGTTCAGTTTGAATGATTATATAGCAAAAATTCTGAATTAAAACATCATATTCTCAAGACATAATTTTAAAAATAAACTTACTGTCGCTCCCAAAAGTTTCACCATTGGAACATAATCTTTGCCCCAGGGGATATTAATTAACCAATGCTGAGTTAAAGATACATTTTTTTTTCAAATTCAAAATGATTTGAAGAAAAGAGAAAAACAAAACAATTGCGCTCGGTGCTTAGACTACTGTGGTTCAGGAGACATTGTCCTTAAAAGTCTATAGTGCATATTTGTGCCGCGGGGTCTCAAGCATGCTTATGGACCGCGGTTCTACGGATCTTGGGAAATGAGAACCGCAAGAACCAGTTCCAAGAACCGATTCTTTTTCAACATTTTACATTCTCGAGAAATCGGTCGGACCGTCACACCATGGGAATCGTGCCTGCATTAGATGGCAGTAGAACCGCTAAGTAGAAGTGAGAGCGGAGACAGCTTGTTGCCTCAAAACATGAACATTAAGTGTGTGTGTGTGTGTGTGTGTGTGTGTGTGTGTGTCTGTGTGTGTGTGTGTGCCCGCGAAGATTGATGGAACGGGTCTGGTCAATGTTAGGGAGTTAAGGAAAAGGGATTGTTAATATTTTGTGTCTTTGGCATCCTGGACCAAAAGTAAGGGAAGAGTTTGTTTCTTTTTTCCTCTCCATTCCCTTTTTTATCTTTTACATTTCTACCTTTGGATAGGACGCCAGTCTATCGCAAAGTACTTTTCGCTAGATCTAACTGACCCAGCTACCCATTCACTGCTGGGTAGGGAGATCAGAAAAAAATCTCGACTGTACCCGGGATCGATCTCGGTCTCTTTGCGTGTAAAGAGAGTGCTCTATCAACTGAGCTATCGGGGCCCCCAAAATATTCTAATGGGGTTTTCAAAAATACAGACGTTATAATTGTTATTTTTGAAGAAAGCTATAGTATGTGAAACTCATATTCTTTGATTAGTTAAAACACCAAACGAAATTTAAATATTATTGTATTATTAAATGAAAACAATGCGATAGAAAGGAGTGGTGACAACAAATAGACAAAAGAAATAAAAATTCGGACCTGCTAGGTTCGAAACACAAACACAGAAACACACACATCTTATAGTAGTCACATTCATTTCAAAGAATAACCCAGTAGAGAAGAGGGGTGATGTCGTCATCATAGATCATTGTCATTGCGATAATTAATGTGTAGTAAATTTTGGAATTTACCCCGAATAATGGAATCGTCCAAGGCGTCACGCGACTCCTACTTCCTCCACCCCACACACGAGAGGGCAGTTTAACAGCGAGGAGAGAGTTCATCGTATGTGCAAGAGGGAGTTGGTGCATGGCCGACTAGAGTACTATAGTTACGTCATGAGTTTAATTTAGTGGGTGATTGGTGGAAGAGAAGCAAACGACCAAGGCAAAGAACCGAGAAAAGGTAGTAAAGAAAACGAGAATCGCTGGGACCGTAAACATAGAAAGGTTTAAAAAGTGAGAACCGCCAACGGTTCTCCACTTTGGAACCGGTCCTCGGTTCTCAGCTAAGGAACCATGGGACCGGTTCTTGGGACCGGTCCTCAGCGCGGCACTGACTAGTGCATATCAAAACTCTGAAGTCCCGACTTTCACTATCGGTGGTTCAAAACTCTGAAGCCAACATACTAACTCGCGCACCATGTTTTATTTAATTTTGGGCGGATAAGACCTCTGATGTCATCAGTTTTATCCGCTGACCATTGACATTTATCTTTCAAATTCTGTTCCTCGAGTTTTTCGTTGCTAACAGCATATAATTACGTGCACAACCGTATGCAATCGATGAAAAAAACAACAATTGTTTAATGATATTTGATGAATATATTCATCAGTTTTAATATGCTTTGTATAAAAGGAAAAATAAAGTTCGGCGACTGCTTCTAAAAAAAAGCCAGCAAATAATACATGCCGAGAATAAATCAAACAGTAGAATATGACACCCAAGTGGAAGAAAATTCTGGCTTATACGGAATTGATAAAATTAGATAATAACAAATAATGAATTTATATAGCGCCTATTACCCACATCTATTTTGCTACACTGCTCTTTACTTAATAAGAGACCCTGGTTCAATCCCCGCTGGTGCCACATCCCATCCATAACTTTGGAAGGTTTTGGTATGTTTCGAAAAAAATAAATCTTTACTGGTTTCACACCCCTCTAGTGTCCATCTCCCATATTCCCGGTTTCACTCTCCACTGGTATCATCCTCTCTTAGTCCCAGGTTCATTCCCCATTGGTGCCCACCTCCTTTTGTCTCAGGTTCATCATCCTCTGGTGCCCACCTCCCAGAGTCCGGCCCCAATTCCCACTGGTATCCATCTCCCATGGTCCCAGGTTTATTTCCCTCTGATATCCTATTCCCATAGTCCCAGGTTCACTCCCCATTGACGTAAACTTCCCTGAGTCCCTGGTTCACTCTCCACTGCTGCCCACTTCCCATAACTTTGGTCGGTTTTGGCTGGTTTCGTATAAAAGAAACACCCTCCTCCTCCTATAGTCCCAGGTTCAGTCCCCACTGGTGTGCACTTTCCTGAGACCCTGGTTCACTCCTCACTACTGCCCATAACTTTGTCGGGTTTCGGCGTATTTCGTAAAAAAGAAACACTGTATTATCGTAATATTGCTCCCATTTCTTGGGCTCCCGATTCGATTCAAAACTCTTTGTGTCCAGTTGGCATCTTGGGGTTGGTAGTTGATTTGGCTTCTTAACTTTTTCTGACAATCCTGCCATTGCACCTATAAACTGCCAAACTGCCATTGAGAGATAGAATCATGTTCAGATTCAGCTGTGTCAAAACTGTTCATACGTTGATGTCGTTTAGATTTGTTCTTGCTCGACTTTGAACTTATTTTTTAAAATAAGTGCAAGTAAGTCTTACTGATTTACCACCGGGAAAAAAAAAAAGCTTTGGCTTGCAGGGTCGATTCACTGAAGAACAATTTTTTTTTTAAAAGATGAAAGCTAAAAACAAAAACAAATAAAAATAACCCCTCTCTCTCTCTCTCTCTCTCTCTCTCTCTCTCTCTCTCTCTCTCTCTCTCTCTCTCTCCCTCTCTCTCCCTCTCTCTCTCTCCCTCTGTCGCTCTCTCTCTCCCTCTCTCTCTTCCCTCTTTCTCTCTCTCTCTCTCTCTCTCTCTCTCTCTCTCTCTCTCTCTCTCTCTGGTGGTTTGGGGGTGGGGAGGTTGGTATTCTAATATAAAACGGCCTAAATAAATAACAAAATCAAAACAATACAGACAGAACAAAAACAAAACTAAACAACTCCATCCCCCCCCCCCCCCCAAAAAAAAAAAAAGAAACAGTTCTATGAGGGAGTTTAAGTTTAACAAAAATTCTAAATTTAACTCACGCACTTGAAACCAACTTCATATGAAAGAACTGGCAACACTGTAGTAGTAGCGTATGGCTACACCTCTAAATTTATTTTGTCAACCCGGCTTCTAAAGTCTTCCTCCGCCCTAAGGACGGTTTCGTAGCCACCTTCAAGTTTAGTGACTGGGCAGTGGAGAACGATGTGATCGCTGGTCTCGGGGGCTGCCTGACATTTCTAGCAGGTATCACTGTTTCGAAGTTTCCATCGCACATATTTGATGCAGTTCTGCCATGTCCAGTTAAGAGGCGATTTGGGGAAGTCCAGTATTTCCTGGCATTATTGAATACAGGCACTCTTTTGGTTGGATCTTTTATGATGTTTCTTCCTCTTGGTGTTTCCCTGTTCCACATTTCTCTCCAGTTTTCCTCCACAATGAAGTTTGCCATTTTTGATAGGTGGAAAGGTCTTCTCGATTTGAGTCTTGTTGAAGGTGCCTGCTTTATTATTGATTTTATGGGAATGTTGTCTGTGGCTTCGTCAATCCTTGCATGCATCCTTTGGTTAGCTTCGTTTCATCTAAGACTTGGTGGTGCCACTGAGTTGGAGTTGACTTGAGACATCCTGTTATAATTCTCATTGATTCTGTTAGTCGGATAACAGTGCGGTTTACATGTGGGCTTCTCATCCAAACAGGGGCACAGTATTCTCTGACACTATAGCACAGTGCCAAAGCAGACGTTCTCAGTACCTGTGGTGAGGCTCCCCAGGTTGTACTTGCGAGTTTTGTCACCAGGCTGTTTCTTTTTGCGATTTTATTTGCGGTTCCCTCAATGTGTTTGCGATAATTTAGTTGTCTGTCCAATGTAATGCCGAGGTATTTAGGGTTGGGGTCTGGGGGTAGTATTGAGTTATCGGCTGTGATCTTCAGTTCATTTGTACCGGCAACACTGATTAAATTTTTTTTAAAAAGCTCCTACAAAGGGAAACGACTCAAATAATATTCCCTCAACTAACCCCAAGAAAAAATAAAATCTAGATAGTACCTTTAACTAACCCTAATAGGAAAAACAAACATTCTGGTACCTTTGCTAAGACTTATGACTAACCCTAATAGAAAAAAAATCCTCCGATCTCGAGCTAACCCTAATAAAAAAAAAAAAAAAACCCTCGGACTGCTTTGCACTACCTTTCAATACTTCACAAATCAAAATGGCGGTCGAGAATCAAAGCAATGGTTAAATTAGGAAATTTTAAACTTTCACAAATCTATCAAGGTTTGTTCTAGAGTTTTTAAAATGCTTCTATATGATGACAAATTGAATAAATAAATGCCTGACAAAAGATCAACGGTGAAAATACAAATTGAAAGAATACTAAGTTGTAGGAGCTTTCTGCATGTCTCCCAAAAAAAGTAACTTGTAAATTCTGGGGGCCTTATACTATACTTATTTATCACATCTTTATTTCATGGATGTAGTTGAGCTCATTAGACCATGACAACACACAAATCTTGGTGAATGCTTCTCCTCCAAGTCAGTTTTTGGACGACCCCCGTCTCCTCTTGCCCTACGGGTTCCATTTGATAACCTGCTTGGTTATATTACAGGGCTCCTTCCGCAGGGTATGGCCAACCCGTCGCCACTTTCTATGCCTGACCTGGCCATCTGTTTGTTCTTTGTTTGTTCTTGTCTAAAGGTCAGCATTGGGCACTTTGTCAGACCAATTGAACTTGAGGATTTAAAATTTAAAAATTCCCTCTATTCATCCCATAGGGGAAATTATTCTCTAGGGTCTATTCCAAGGGAAGACTGGAATAACCCAGACGTCAGCTGCAGTGCAGTGCTGCAAATTGAGCTAGGGCGAGGTGATTTGCTCAAGGCCACACAGCGCAGCGGCGGGCGATCGAACTTGGTACCTTTTGGGTACGAAGCAAAGACCGTACCGCTGAGCCATGCTGCCTCCCTCAAAGACAGCGAATGACAAAAGTTTGTATCTTGGCTGATGGGGTCAAGGTTGTTCGCCAAGTCGCTGACCCATAGAGCAGAACTGCTTTAACTTTAACATTGGTTTTAAATATTTTAAGCTTGGTGTTTGTGGATATGCTGGAAGCTTTCCATATTTTGCTGCCAAGGTATGTAAATTCTTCATCATCTTCTATTGCTGTGCCAGAGATGGTGGTTTGGGATTCTTATTTGGCAGTTATGCACAGTAGTTTTGTCTTCTCTTCACTAATCTTGAGACCAACTCGCTGAGCTATTTCTTCTATAGCCATGACTTCGACCATTATGGATGATTTGGCAGGAGAACCATCATTAAGTCGTTTGATTATGTTTACAAACTTATCCAGCACCCCGTAGTGGAGAAGGATGCTCCAGATGCTTTTTCTATTACATATAGTAGCAAGGACTATCCCGCACAAATCTTTGGGCCTCTTTTTCGCTCACGAAGTTCCCAAATTCGCGACAAAATATGGGACGAAGCCATTCCGTACATGCTATTTTAAAAAATTATTTACGACGCTGTTTATCGATGAATTTGACTGAAAGTTGGCACACAGTTAGAAAAGAGGTCATTTTAGATTATGTCAAGCGACAAAACTCGTACGATTACCAGAAGACCGTTAAGAATAGATTACTACTCTTTGGAGTACAATATTTCTAAAACTACAAAGAGGAGAGATTTTGTCGCTCACAAGGTTATATGTGCACATTTCTTCTATTTATATTTCAAATTTCATTGGATTATGATAAGTACTTTTCCCGTATTCTCACAAAACATCAACCCAATTTGCATTTCAATGAGTGAAAATATGGAGACGGCCATTTTGTTCCCTCATCGCACGACACGAAAATGACGTGAGCGAGGCAATGCTGCCAGATGGCTAGACTATAACCTGACCAAATTCGACTTCAAAAGTGGCTAAATAGAAAATCATATGGCTTTCACTATTAAGACTGGCCCACTTAATATGAACTAAATTTTAACAAACAGAAAATTGAATAGACTAGGATAAATGTCACTGAGACAAAAATAGATGAATAAAATTTAATAAAAGAAACAAAATTATATATTTGGCCACACACGTGGCCATCTGGCAACTTGTTCGCGGTGACTGACGACACAAATCCTCGCGCGCTTTTTTAAAATTAAGGCATTGTTTCATTGTTATGTCATAGGGATAGTAGATTAACACACACACACACACTCTCTCTCTCTCTCTCTCTCTCTCTCTCTCTCTCTCTCTCTCTCTCTCTCTCTCAAATAAATACTAGAAATAACATAAGCCATGGTCTCACTGGACTGGTTGATAATAATTTAGCAGGCATTTTTCGTGTCATTTGTATGGGTTGTAGACACAAAATTACACTTCGGAAAAGTTCCAAATGATCAATATTATGTATATTTTAAAACAAAATTATAGTTAACCCTAGCCATACAGCTCCAAAACTATACAAGTTAGAACTCTTCTGATGTATTCATCATATTTTCTGATAATTTTGCCATAAAATTGCCAAGTTTTAACATCTAATTCCACGTATTAAGCGAGATACAGCCACAAACCAGAATAAAACGCAGAAAAAGCGTCCCATATTTTCGGTATTTTTTTCTCTTTGTGAGTCATCCAAATAAATGACACCTTTGAAACTGCATAACTTTTTTATTTATGAATGGATTTTCAAAATTCAAAAACATTTTTACTCAGTGGAGATAGGGCTTTGATTTCAGACAAAAATTTTCCTCAAAAAGAGAAAAAAACATTTTTCATAGTCTTTGCTACATATAGGGACGATTGCCACTCAATTGACTGCTCAACAATGATTCTTAAAGTTGCAATGTGGTCTGTGCATGACCATTCTTTTCTGAAGCCTGCCTGCTCTTCTCATAGTGCTTTGTCCAGTGTAACTTTCATCCTGTCAAGCATGATTCTTGTGAGCACTTAGCTTGGTATGGACAACAAGGTGATTCCTCGGGACAGATCGCCATGTTTGGGTAACTTTACTAGCAGGCCTTTCTTCCAATCAGATGTTATTTCCTCATTTGTCCAGATCAAGTTGAATAGGTGATGGAGTTGATCGGCAATTAGGCTTCCTCCCTCTTTCAAGGCTTCAGCAGGGATGATTCTGTGCCAGCAGCTTTCCCGTTTTTCAGACTGCCAAGTGCCCTTCAGATCTCTGTCTTTGTGATTTCACCTGTATTGATATTGAGGGGTTCTCCAGGGTTCAGGTGTGGTCTTAGTACTGAGGGTAGTCTGTTAAGCACTTCATGGAAGTGTTCTTTCCATCTTTTGAGTTGTTCTTCTATTGATGTGATTAGCTTCCCTGTCTCTGACAGGTCTATTTGGGTTGTTTTTTACTGCTCAACAATCTGGGGGTGGTGAGAGGGCTTAAGATCTCTCCTTTCCCTGCAGCTTCCTCCGCTTTATCAGCAATTTAATTTATGTAGGACTGTTTGTCTGCTCGCAGTTGTTTCTTCAATGTATTAGCCACTGTAGTTTATCTGGTCGCTGTCATTTGCTTTTGGAATCTAGTTTTGGCATTGTTCATTGTATGTTTCGCCCTTCTCCTTTCTTCTAATTTCCTGCTATGTCTTCTCTCTGATCCATGGTTTCTTTTTGGGTTGTGGTCTTCCAAGCACTTCTTCACATGTCCCTAGTATGGCCTCTTTCAGAATAGTTCATGCTGTATCTGTTTCCTCGGGCTCAAGTGTTTGAAGCACTTCAAAGCAGATTTGGAGTGAAATCCAAAATGTTACTTTAGTGTTTTGTTGTTTCAGCTTGTTGGTATCATATTTTACTCTAGGGTTTGAAATTTTTTTTTGTCGACAGTCGCATCATGATCTTTGCAGCAAGGTGATGGTCTGAACTGATGTCTACGCCTCGCCTAGTTTGTACATCTAGTAATGAGCTTCTGTACCGTTGTCTCACCATGACATGGTCTATTTGGTTTTCTGTCTGATGATCTGGAGACACCCATGTAACTTTATGGCAACGCTTGTGTGGGAAAAGTGTGCTGCCAATCCTGAGTTTGTAGTACAGAAGTCAGCCAAAAGTTCTCCATTCTCATTCATCTGGCTGATAACATGCTTTCTCATTTCATACTCTCTATCTACCTTTGCATTCATATTCCCCATGAAATTTCGCATATCTCTGTTTGGGATCTTATCTACAACTGCCTGTAGTTGGGCATAAAATGTGGTCTGCTGTGTTTGTGGGGGCATAGCACATGACAAGGGACACTTTCTGGAAATGAGAAAAGAATCGTGCAGTAATGATACGATCAGACACAGGTTCCCATTCCAAGAGGCTGTTTTCCTTCGTGTGTGAACACATCACATTGTATGTGATTTTGGAAGTTATTAATTTACTTTTCTGAATATTTTAACATAGTTTGGTAAGATCCATTTGAATTTTAACAAAAAATCCAGAAAAACTAAACTGCTGTTTCCAAGTGACACAATGAACGGCATTACACCTTAACGTCATTTAATGAAATAAAAAGATCTTGTTTGTTTTCTCTTCATCTCCCTCGTTATGACAGGGATCTGATATAATCTTGCAATAATAAACAAATTCAGCACATAGTAACCCATTTAATGCATGAGACTTTGACAAATATATTTCGTTCTATAACACAATTGGTTATTTGTATATAATTATTATTTACTGTGCAGGGATGGTAGTGCTAGTTAGTGAGTGTAATAAAGAAGGGGGAAAATAGAATAAAGAGAAGGAATCGTAAAATGAGAGTTTCCTTTATATAGACTGGAATGGGGAATTTAAAAAAAAAGGTAAAGTGACACTTTGTACGTTTGATTCAAATCACAGGATTACAAATGCCCTTTGGTTAGCTGCTGAGTTTTCAAACATAATTTATATAATGGTAGTATCATGAATTAAATCGGTAGGCCACACTCCAACTCGTATCTATGTAACAAACTTGCATTTTACAAACCCTCAGCTTTAAGATATGATTTTTGAAGATCCTGTTTTTAGTTGTTGTTTTTTTTTCGATATTTTTCTTCGTACACTTATCTGTTTCATCCATTAATCACATCAAACTAATTTTCACAGTCCTGAGGATTTCATTATACAAGTTTTGTGTATATAATTCAAATAAAACAAAGAGAAATTTACACTCTCATTCTTGTGAAAACGAGTATTTAAAGGATTTTATGGAAAAAGATATTTACGATTTGACCCAAAAAGCGTCAAACTGTGACCTTTATTCTTGAAATCAAAGGGGTAACAGGCTGATTGAAGCTGTGAGTTTGAAAATTGCAACTAAGCTTCTTGTTATTTCTAAGATATCATATTGAAACTTTGACCATATAAATGTTTTAATGTCAACAGGCAACAATAATGAGTCTGGAGAAGAAGACAGCCTTTATAACTGGAGGTGCTGAGGGTTTAGGGCAAGGATTCGTTCAAAAGTTTCTTGAGGAAGGGGCAAATGTAAGTAATAGTGAGAGAAATAGCGTAGCAGATTTGTGTGTGTGTGTGTGTGTGTGTGTGTGTGTGTGTGTGTGTGTGGAAATATTAAGATTATATTGAGACAGTTAACTCTCAAAGTACAAAGCCATATAGAGCATTAATAAGGACTCAATGTCAGCTTACCATATTAATATTTTTGGTATTTAAAACACAAAATAGACAATTTTTTTTGGACAACTGAAAACAAGTTTTTTAGGCGTTTTTTCTGCCCTTTCCCCTCCAGCCTGACATTATTCAGCATCGCTCACTCACTCATTCCCTTGACCAGATGGTCACCTTTTTTCGGGTTGCAGCTTTCTTATTCTGGTGCCACTCATTTCAATCATTGGCCTTTTCTATCAACTTGTATCACGTCAAACCTGCTGTTACATCATCTCACCATTTATGGTGATTTTAGCTTTGGCTGTTGATTATAGTCCGTTCCATATCCGGTGCGCACGCGTTGATGTGTATATCTTTACAACCTTCTGAGGGATTTTATTGAAAATTGGCTCAAACACAAGAATTGTTAGTGACATAAAGCCAATTTTTATTTTCTTCATCGGTTACAGTAAGGCAAGGTGGGGGAATTCCATACCCAACTTTTCAGTTTATGGTCATAAAGTTTCTATTGATGAGGTGATCACACAACCAGAATACAAATATCCTACAGCCACAGTGTGGAATTCTTTTTCATGGCATGGGGCGATTAGCAATATTATTAGATTGCCCACAACCAGGAACTCAGAGTGGAGAGGACAAATTGATTAATAATTATGTCATTTTGATATGCTCCTCTAGTATTTGAAAACTACGGTTCCTTTGAAAGGTTATTCTTTACAAACATTACATGGAATCTGTTGATAAAGAAGTTTAGATTCAGTGACATTTCACATCATCACATTCAAAGCCCCCCCCCCCTCCCCAGTGAACATAATTCAAGAATGGCAAACATGTGCCCTGCTCGATGGGTGACCAGTGGGTTTTGTACAACATTTATGAGTTGTCTTGCTAAACAGTCAGTTGGGGATTATGTCTTTGTGAAAGGCATTTTTCCTTGTCCTATCAAAGATGGGCGTAAAAATTCGGAGGACCCTCTGTTTGTTTAAAAAAAATAATTTTTTTTTACATCAGTGACTTTGTCTAAAAAATGTATAAGTACCTCACGGGCTGCTTGTGTCATCCAATATATTACATGTCCGTGTCCACCAGGGAAGAGATAAATTATAAATGCTGTTAGCATTTTTTCAACACTGTTAAGTACTAGTAAATGATATTTATTGTTACACTATTTCAAACACTATTTCATACAACCCAAAATTATTTGCTAAGTTACGCCACTGAATGTAAATTGTTGTAAATATTTTCCCCATGGGAATGAATCAACAAACCATTACTGTAAACATTGAAATGTTTAAGTCATATTTTATTGCAAACGGTGAAAAGATCAAAGGAATTCGGCATTGTGAAAAAACTGGTCTATCACTATCAGTATTAAAAATTTGTAATGTCACTTAGAATCTAAGCCCACATGCAAAAAAAATTGGAATTGGAACGGATTGAGAATCTGTGATATATCCATGTTGATTTCCATACCAAACATAGATGACACCTACTTGAGAAGGTTTATTAGAGTATGTAATTCTTGTTCACAATGTGTGATAAGGTCAATGTCATCATCAAAATGTAAGTTACATATTTGCTTGTCTCCAGTAATGGTAGATGATTTATGGTTCTGGAGGGTTTCTTTGTAATATTCTTTCTTTCCAGATATTCGTTAAATATTTGGAAAGGTATGCATCCCTGTCTAACTCCAACCATTATTTAACATGAAAATAGTTAAATGCATGTATTTGCTTTATTTATTTTTTATTCTTTTAAACATTAATATTCTCGATTTACTTGTATACAGGTATTTTTTGGTGATATTAATGAAGAACTTGGAAAAGCTGTTACACAAGAACTTCAACAAAAATATGGAAAGGATCGTGTGAGATTTTTTCCTTTTGATGTAACTAATGGAGCAAACTTCCAAGGTTCGTGGCCCAGTATCATGGCGACAGTTTATGCTTTCATTTGTAATTAGTACAAACCTGATATATAGTTTTGATTGGTAATTCTTTTTTATTGTAAATCTAATTGTTTTCTGACATCGTCAATCACATTTTTTTAGTAAAAACTAACATTACCCTTGCATCGACAGAGTGTATAATAATGGAGGTTTTTCATATTTTATGTGCCAAAATCATTTATCCCAAAACCACTACAGGCTTTTAGTTGTTTTATCAGATTAATACAAAACCTATACTTCTTCCATTAAGGCCAAAGCTTCAGGCTGAAGATTGTATGGTTTTTCAGTAACAGGGGTTTTAGAGGGAAGCAGGGAGCGCTTTTTTGAAGTCATCAGTCGAAAGGGCTTGTTTACAATTGGTTGGTAGGGAGTTTCAAAGTCGGATGGTGGAGGGGAAGAAAGAGTAAAGATGATGGTTTGTTCTTGAGTGGGGGATTTCAAAATTAAATGCCAAGTTTCTTGTTTTATTGTTGTTCTGTTTCAAATGGCTAGTTGGAATTTTGAGTTTTCAGTTTTGTGCTTTGTGGAATATAAGGAGTTTGTTGATGGAATGTCTTTCATGTAGCGTTTTCCATTGGAGATATTTTATGATTTGAGTTTTATGCTCATATCCCGCTCATAGTTTCCACTGATCTGGTCGCCCGACGTTGGACTTTTTCTAGCTCATTGATTTCTTGTGATGTGTTTGGGTCCCACATTGAGCTACTATATTCCAGTATGGGCCTGACATGTGTTTCATAGCATTTCTTTTTCACAGATTGGTGGCAGTGGCGGATATGTCTGTTGAGGAAGGCCATGGTTCTATTAGCCTTAGTGGCTATGTTGGCAATATGCTTCTTACACTTCATATTACTGTTCAGGGTCACGCTGAGGTATTTTGCATTCTCTACATATTGTAGGGCTTAGTTATGGATTTCATAGTGGGAGTCGATTTTGTTTTTCTTTTTGTTTGTCACCCTGAGGACATGACACTTTTTGGGGTGAAATTCCATTTTCCAGCTTGCCTCCCAGCATTGCAATTTATATAATATAATATATCATTAAAGTGACCAAATGTCGCTTATGATAGTTTGTGAAATCAACAACGGTATATTTAATAAGCATTAATTCTTGAGGATGGAGGGTTACAGCGAATTTACCCAATGGCAAAGTTACCAGACTGTATCCTAATGGTAATATTAATGCTTAAAATTACCACAAGATGTCCGTTAGCACTATCCAAATTAGTCTTCATACAACTTTCACAACTCATACCACATAAAAATACGTTAATACAGATTATTAAAAAAAAGTACTGATTCAACAGATTTTATGACAAACATTAAACAAAAATAATACCAATGAATATTTTGCAACGATGGACTTTTCTGAAATGGCCTCTTTACAAATGGAAAAATCATGGTATACAAATTATTATTTTAAAATAAGCTTTACTTTCTTATCTGGAGTTATCTATTAAAGAAATGTTTCTGCCAGGGAGAGTTATTTTTACAATGTAACTTTGACTACCATTTAATTGTGTTGTAGGCCAATTATTTTTGAAGGTATCAGAATATTTACATTTATTGTCGTCATCAAAGCAGGGTATATTATTTTACACAAGATTAAACAAAACAAAAAAATTAAATCCACTTTTATCTATTTACAGAAGCCTTTGATGCAGCTGTTTTGCATTATGGAAATATTGATATTTTCATCAACAATGCAGGAATATTACATGAAGGAATGTGGGAGAAAATGATAGAAATCAACTTTGTAAGTTCAGAATTTTTGTTGTAAAGTAAGAGAAGATATAATGAACTTTATTGTACATTTAATTACAATGTGCTAAGTCCCCTTTAGATGTGCAGTTAATTCTTCCATGGCCTGGCAGATATACTTACACGGTGGACCACCGGTGAACCAACATGATGAAAGAAGTTCCGTTTAGATGTACAGTTAATTGCTCCGCATCGGATCTGGGACATAACAACTTCTGTTGTCAATCTTGGGAATATTGTGTACATGTATACGTGTGTGTGTGTGTATATGTTTGTGTCTGTGTATTAATCCATACATTAATAAACTCAAATTTAGGATTAAACATTTATTAGGAATGCAGCAACTATTATGTTACATGATGAAGTGTTGTTAACATAAGCGATGAAATGATGGAATGGGTGACTTGACGATGCGATGTGTCAAGTCATGTCATGGACGTCGAGTGATGTTAAGCTGTTGGATGGGGGGACATTGATCATGGAAAATTCTGATCTGATGTTGTAAGACACTTTGCACACTTTATTCCACTTGACTCGTGTGAATGAGTACCTGGCGAAAGGCGGCGATGGATATTGTAAGAGTGTTAGCCTAACACAGAGCTGCCAAGTGTCAGGGAACTTCCGTGACAGCCACGGAAATACTGTGCTTGCCACCGACAAACAGAAATGGCCTAAAAAGCCACGAAAGTGTTGCTGGTCTATTTTGTTATGTTCTCTATGGTCATTCAATACACATTTTGTGTGTCTGATTAGTCACATCAAAGTGTATGCAGTTGATGTGGAATAATATTATATTTTAGGAGGGTCAATGACTGTTGCATTATTATATACTTAGGGTCAATGACCCGAGATAAGATATCCGTAGTATTATTGTGTACTCTGGGGTCAATAACCAATTTATCGTTAGTATTGTTATGTAGTGTGGACTACTCTCCCTATTTAATTTTCGATGTGTGTGTGTGTGTGTGTGTGTACGTGTATGCCACCTTTGGTGTGTGTTCGGTTGAGTGAGGGGGGGGGGGGTCCTTCAGGGCTAAATCCATCCATTCAGTGCCTTGCTCTGAGACTGTCAAGGCCTGTGTCCTCTATTATTATTTGACCCCCCTTTTTAGTCTCTAATCAATCAGTAAATTTTTACACATACCGTATTATTTGAGTACTTTTGTGCCATTACCACACAGACCGTCTATAACTATAACTATCACATATGAGGAAATAGGTAAGAAATGATTGTTTTGAGTGTTCTAATATGCTAATATAGTTTTAAATTATACGCATGAGTTCATTAACAATTGTCTATATGAAGTTGTCTATAGTTTCTAAATAGACTTTTATTCGTCACTGAATTGCCGCTGAAATGAATGTCAATTGTCCCCCAAACGGATTTTGGCAAGTTGGTAGCTTTGCTAACAACCGAGTGGTACTGCGTGATATTAAAATATGGTTCCATATGGCCTGCTGAGTATTAAATGAAACTTTGATGAAGCACATTGAGCATGGTAAGTCTGTGGAAATGCGATGTATAATATGTTCATATTTTTGTAATGGTCCAGAATAAGGTTTCACAGTGCAACATATAAATAGTTGTCAGTTGTAGCAATCCATGTATTATCTTGCAAATTGATGGAAAACAAATTAAATTTACATACATCACTTTCCTCATTAAAAGAATGCAATGCATTTCCAAAGTCCAAGTTCGATAGTTCTGCTCTAGGTATTTTTTTACCTTTAATGAACGTCAAATATGGAAAGTACCGCAACATGGATTCATAAACATCTTCCCTACCAGCAACAGATAGCTTGGACATCTCCACTTACTTTACTTCTTTCCTGAAGGCGGACCTTAGGTTATTGATTTTGTTTATAACAGCCTTTTGGTCTGTAGATGGGTCAAATACATTAATTAAAAAAAAAATTCTACTAGGACTTTATTCTCCATAATGCCGGAAAAGTTCTACAGTGGTTCTATGACTTGAAATAAAAATAGAGAGAGAGAGAGCGAGAGAGAGCGAGAGAGAGAGAGAGAGAGAGAGAGAGAGAGAGAGAGAGAGAGAGAGAGAGAGAGAGAGAGAGTGTGTGTGTGTGTGTGTATGTATGTGTGTGTATGTGTGTGTGCGCGTGTGTGTAAAAGCTCAAGCTTTCCCTCTTATAACTTATATGAAAACAATAATATAATTTTATGGAGTATGATGAGGATGGTGATGGTGATATGGCGAATAGTGAAAGAGAGGGATGGTAATGGAAATTTTAGAAATGTTGTTATGAGGATGATAATAATAATAATAATAATAATAATAATAATAATAATAATAATAATAATAATAATAATAATGATAATAATAACAATGATAATAACAATAACAATACTGCACACTTATGTAGCATCATCCTTTAAGCCTCTAGTCTTTATTTCATTTTAGACTGATTTTCCTTAGACGTTTTTGACTTCAAAAAAGTTCAAGAACTCAACATTTTTCTGGGGCATCTTTAATAGAAATAGCACATGTATGTACTGTTTTGGTTTTGCTACTGTAGAGTAATCATAGGGGAATATTCAATGCCAAAGGGTCCTGATAGCTCAATAATAGAACACTTTTCTCACATGTAAAGGTATTTTCAATTCTGGTGAGATTGTTTCTGTCGCCCCGTAGTAGTGGACTGCTTAATCTGATGGAAAATGCTTTAAGATATTCCATCGTCCTGCCCCAAAAAAACAAACAAAAGCAAGCAATTGCCACTGTCCAATTAAAGATACAGAAAATACATAGGGGCTACTGTTTAATGTCATCAATCGGATCTGGACTGAAATTCTAGTGACATTGCTATGTGTCGGTTGGAATTTTTCCTGTCTTATAGTGAATAAATTTACAAGCTTTGGACTGTGTAGCAACAGCAAAGCTTGCTTTTTATTTAGTTTGAAACAAATTTAGATTTTTTTTTTCTGGTTTAAAACAAAATCAAGCAACAAAACAAAAATTAAATAAAAGATAACCCCCCCCCCCCCCCAAGAAAAAAAAAACAACAAAAAAAAACAAAAAAAACAACAAAGAAACAACAAATAAACAAAACAAAACAAACAAGCAAACAAACGAAAAAACAAATACAAACTGAAAAATTCACAACCACAACAAAACAAACTGCTGCATTACTTAACTATGCATACATTATAATTTACAGATGGCCATGGTTAGAGGTAGTAAAATAGCCATGGAGCACATGAGGAAGGATAAAGGTGGAAAAGGTGGTCGAATCATCAATATAAGTTCTCTTTTAGGTAAGGAAGTACCAATAATTGTACAATTTGAATCCTTCCTGTATTCTACAATGCAGACCTGTAAATCTTCTGACTATAATATGAACTCCCAACTGAGCAGTATTGGTTTACTATTGATCTCTCAAGCTTCTTCAGTCCTGTGAAAAGTTTTTTTTAAAAAGGGTTTTAAAGATAAAATTAAGCCTAATGCTTTGCTCTGATGTTGCTCTTTATAGTGTGGCAAAGTTTCCTGATCTGTGAAACATCGTTGATGATTCACACTTGGTAGGTTCACTCACACGATTTGAGACAGTAAGTTCAAAAATTTCTGTGCTATTTTTAAGCTTCTACCGTGGCATAGTCAAAAAGTTATATTCCTGTAATTGAAACTGCTGCTGTATGAAGTCAAAGTTACTGGGAAAGGTTTACATTATTAGAGTGACTTTTTACAGTCAACTTTAGATTTTTTCAGACTCCCCTCTGAAATCTCCTTTACCTTTGAAATCTTATTTTCAATCACCTTAATTGTGCGGTTATGTGGTCTAGTGGTATGACACTCGCTTTCGGCTCAGAAGGTCCTGGGTTCGAGCTTCGTGCTCGGCGCATAGTTGAGTAATTTGGAAAAGGCTCTTTACTCACATTCTCTCACCGTACTCAGGTGTAAAATGAGCACCTGGCCATTAACAGCGTTGTCTTTGTCCGAAAAATTGTAATATCGCCTAACAGGCGTCCATGTCCTGTCCTACATGTTAAATGCTGCTGTTGACCATGGACCCCTTGTAAAGCGCTTTGAGCACATTTAGTGGATATTGCGCTATATGAAGCTCAATTTTTTTTTATTTTGTAGAATTTCAAAATGTCAGAAGATTTAGTTGATTGGTCTGCTGACCTAAAAGTTATTGAATTGAGATTGATGGGAAATACAAATTTGACTGTTCTGTTTTCCAGGATTTACCAGTCCAATCGTGAGATTACTTGCCCCATTACATTTTGCCATTGTTTTCAACAAACTTCTAGCTGAGGTCTTTTGTTAATTACTTTCCATTAATAAAAAGTGAGCTTACAAAAGGGGAAATAGTTAAATGAATTTTTTCTTTCTTTTTCAAATGATTATTTTATCTCATAAATTTTTCACAGGGCTGTTACTGCTTGCAATTATTTTATTAAATTTATTTTTACAGTATCTTTATCCGTGTGGCTTTCTATCTAGTTCTAATGGTATCACACTCAGCTAGTGACCTGTAGTTCAAAGGTTAGAATCCAACTGTGGGGAGTTTAAAGTTGAGTCCTTGGGAAAAGCTCTTTCCTCAGTTTTTATAAAGGTGAAAAGTGGCTTATAATGGACTGTGTTTTGTCCAAATTGGGGAAAGCAACTGTTATAGTCTATTTAAAACTACTGAAGCTGGGATAAACACTGTCTGCATATGGTGAAATTGTTTAAACCAGTCATCTTTATACATTGCTTTATACATATATTCAGATTTTTCTGAGAACAAAATTTCGTAAGACTCATATTTTTTTTTCTACCGATTTTGGATTCTTTTCAACCAAAATTTCAAGGAAACATTTTTAAAACATTTTTATTTTACCCAGAAAAAATTAAATGTGACTAAATTGAACAGCAGTATATTAGTTGTTCCTCGTAAAAGCGATAATTTATTTGAGTTTAGGTGACCCGCATATGTTTTGGGTTCTCATAGATTTTTTTATCTTGAAACTTGATTCTGAAAATATTTTTAAAAAATGTTTATGACGTCTGATGGATCAGTTATGACATTCCGTCCAATACAACTATATCGAGGATAACTTCCAGCTACTGTGACTTTATGCTTCTGAAAACTACTTATGTTTTGAAATTTGTTATTATGTGAAGCTGTCTATTGATATCATACATAAATTTACTACTTGATCATTATCTTTTTCTTAAAGGATTGAAAACTTCTTACACCTCATCTGTTTATTGTGGCACAAAACAAGCAGTGCGTTCCTTCACAACGTGTATGGCAGTGAGTATCATCTGATTGTAATGTTTTGTATTCACTGAATTCCTAGTTTCTTTTTTTTTTTGGTCTTTTTATATTGATATAATGTCAAAAGAAAAGGGCAACTTTGTTTCAAGCCGATAGACAGTGAACAAAGTTAACTAGTATATATTTCTGCTTCATTTAGATTGATGACACTTGATTGACAGTTAGCCTGTGACAATACCAGGATCCATACTCAGCCCCAACTACCTCCTAGAAATACCTGCCCAAAATTGCAAAAGGGTTTATAGACCATACACCATGGATAAAAACAGCAGTAGAGCCATTTTATACAAATTGAGACATTTTTTAACCCCAAAAAAAAAAATAGTCAAGGAATATAAATCAACAGGCTTCTTTGATAGTTCCAAAATAAAATGGAACTATTCATGTCTTCGTTCTTGTTCAGTGTTTGTGTAATATGATGCAAAGCGATGGTTCACAGCAGAAACTCATACCCTTGTGAAGAATAAAAGCAATAAATCATCCCAACTATATCGGGTAATCTCTGTGGTGTAATGGTAGCCCATCTGACTGGCAATCTGAGGTTTGATCCCAAATTGAAGCAGGCTGATCTTTTGGGATGATTTTTTCTTTTCTTTTTCTTTCTGCTTTGTCTGCTTCAAACACACCTTTTCAAATGTAACATAAATCTTACATCAGTGCCTGCTCCCTAATTTGTTACTTGTATATTTTCAAATAAAAATGGAGCTACTTTACTTGTCTTTGTTCTTGTCCTTTTGTGTTCAATGTTTGTTTAATATGATACAAAGCGAGGATTCACAATGGAAGTGTGTACCCTTTGTGAAGAATATAAGCAATAAGTCGGCCCAACTATCGAGTAACTTTTGTGTTGTAATGGAAGCACATCTGACCAGTAATCGGGAGATCTGAAGTTTGATCCTCAGTCAAGACAGGCTTATTTTTTTGGATGATTTTTTCCTCTTTTTTTCTTTCTGTTTATCTAGCACTGCTTCATACACAACTTTTCAGATTTGTATCTCGTCTTGTAAAAAGTTCATGTAATGTGTTGTGTGAATCAATATGACACTGATGGCTAAATTTTGTCTTCAAGGTGACGTAAAGCAATTGACACACATTCCCTTACGTGACTCAGATATGTACCTGGTTGTAGATGATGGTAGAAATTTTAAAACTGTTAGAGGTACAAATAGTCACTCAATGGTGCTATGCTTGTTTGTTTATATATTCACTTTTTTCTTATCATTGCAGGAGACTCCGGGATTGGAATCCAACATGGGTATTGAATTCGCCTTGCTGTGCCCAGATGCTGTTAAAACATCGTTGACCACTCAACTTGATGATGACAGACTCAAAGATTATTCTAGGTTTAAAGATATTGGAAAGGCACGGACTATGCCGTAAGTTGATGACTTCACAATTTAAAGCAGGAGATTATTTTGGCTTTTGTAGTATGAATTGAAAAGTTGCTCTTGCTTGAATTGTTTTGGATACAATGATGTCCTTTCGAAGAGCGTCCTAATAGTTTAATAGAGTTCTTACATTAAAGAGACCAATTTCATGCACTGATTTTGTCTTTTTTTTCTTACCATCCTCTGACCATTCAGCAATAAATTGGTAGCTTGGTATTTTAAATCTAGCAGAGTGTACTTTGCTATAGATTAGCATTTTGTCCATTTTATGGAATAGACATTGAAATGAACTTCGGCTTTATGGACCTTATGACTTTGAAAGTACAATCTCGAATCTAGTGGGATAAGAGTCAATCTACTTTTTGCTTTTTCTGGATCACATCACCATCGTCAAGTTTTGTTATTTTTTTAAACCATCAACCATAATTTATAAAATTTTAAAAAAGAACCAACCAAAATAAAAAAAAAAACAAAACAAACTTTGCTTGTCGGTTTAAAAAAAAAAAGAATTGAATATCATGCAGTTCCTTTTTTGTTTTAACAAAGAAACAAGCTTTCTCCTTGAAAACATTTTATTGATATGAAAACTTTTATCTCTGTCTTGAACCAAAGCTGTTGCGAATATATCCACCTCTTTTGTTTACAGTTTATACAATCTTATTGGCATAAGCTTCAATGTTGTTGTTTTTTTTTTTGTTGCCTTTTTTTGTGTATTAAAAAAATGTCTTTGCTTTCATATCACATCTTTCAGAGACCCTACTCTTCTGCTATGTAGCAGAATTCTCTATCCTCTCGAAAGCTAGTAAAATCCTCCGCTATCATCATTTCGTTCGCTGGCACCTGGCTGCTAGGTTGTCTGCTCATTTCATCCATTTCATCTGTCATTTCAATACTGTCTATCCTCCGCTGAAAACATATGAGGACGAATATTGTATTATATTATTTAACAAGTACGGATTCGGATAACAAATAGGGAAATACCAGATAAAATAGGCTAAATGGAAAAATTGTTTTAAAGTGTAAGTTATGATCTATTTCCCCAAACGGAGGTGCATAAAAAACGATGTTTTAATATAACTTCCAAAGGAGGTGCATCTGAACTGTGTTATCCATTATCCCCAACGGAGGTGCATAAAAAACGATGTTTTAAAATACACCCCCAAAGGCCCAAAGGTGATACAGTTAGACAAACAATAGACATCCAGTAGAGACTGATTGCTTTTTAATGTAGGCTACATCGCCCGCCACATACCTTTTAATGTGAGAACCATCATTATAGTCGCACTACTACAACAATCACCACTACATTATCATCCCTACCACCAAAAGTATAGCCACTACCTCCACATCATCGTTTCTACCATCAGTACTATTACAATGACTACATCACCACAACTGCCCTGATATCATTCCTGCCACTACTACATATTTACCATGAAAATGTATCATAATGTATGGTCGAAAATGACCCATGACATACGTGAAAGGAGTGAGAATATCATCAACAGAATACAGTGGGGGTAAAGATCAGCAGCAAGTGCAATTCTTGGGCCACCTCTGACTCGTTTTAAACCCATGACACAGAGCAGAGGTTGAATTGATAATTAAATAGGCTGTATAAACAGCGTGTGTTAACCAACACCCCAATGGAGGTGCATAAAAACATTGTGTTAATATGCACCTCTGAAGGAGATGCATTTTAAAAAAACGGTATTTTAACCTGCACCTCCAACAGAGCTGCATAGAAACGGTGTGTAAAAACACCATCAATTCAAAACAAGTCTGCCTATTCTCACTATCAGTCACTTTAGGAGAAGCAGGAGGGAGAGCAGACTAGAAGTGTGAAGCTGGGATTGACTTCATGGAAGCCATCAGAACTTCTCAAAAGAGGAAATTTGAGGAGCAGGTTGACAAAGCTGCCAAGAAGGCCAGACAAGAAGGCATGGTGCTCAGTTTGGCAAACAATGAGAGCACCCTTTTCATCCTCCATCCCTTAAGTTTGTTGACCTGCCATTAGAGATAAGAAATTTGATTTAAGGTCTCAAATGATAAATATTTTAGAGTAACTGATATAACCAGTAATTTGATATAAGCTAAAATTATGGTGTTACAAAATTAAGAACATCAGTGTAGGCCAATTTATTTGAAATTCTATGCGTTGCGCACTATTTCTCCTTTTCAACTATTTTGCTCCTTTTTTGAAATTATAGAATGGGGTCTCTGATCTTTATGTTTAATTTTTAATGAACATTAACTTTGATAAATTCTCTTTCAAAACACTAGATTTTTCATTATGCCCATTGCCTCTCCCTTTAAATTGAATTTTGATGTTATTCCATTATAATGCAATATATATTTCTGCATTCAAAATCACGTTGTATCATGTTTATGTTATGTCATATTTTACCAGAGTGTCAATGGTGGTAGACAGTTTGTTCTCACTTCTAAAGAGGAAAGATTCAATCAACGGAGCTATTCTCATGGTGTTGAAAACAGGGGCAAGCTTTCAGAAAATGGAAAGCATAGACTTGGGAAGCGAATGGCCAATTCCTACTTAACTTTTGTGTTGTAAACACTGTTCTTAGTCCATCACAGTGAGCAATTTGGTTGAAACAAAAACGATGTGGCAGCCCTGTATAGATTTTGACAAGCAAAAGCAGCTTTGATGCAAGCCATCTTATTCAGATTGGATTACTTATTCAGATTGGATTAACTTTCACTCTTTTGTTCTCAATATTCGTTAGAGTCAAAAGAGATAATAAGCTGACCAATGCTCACTTTTCAATCCCAAAACAAAGGATATTGCTCAGTCTCTCCTTACAACTGTCATTATCTACCTGTTTTCTAGACTGGAATATCCGGAGTGGACTGTACTTTTGTTTTACATATATATTTGTTATTTGTAAACATTTAAATATGTTCCTCATAGTGGGACGTGTGCTTGTGTCAGGATGAGACATTTTGGTGATCTCAAACTAAGTACACTAATAGGATAGTGTGCTCTTAGAATCTATACCTTTTCCCTATTTGAACTCTGGGTGAGGTTCCTTACCTCCCAAGTGGGCAGTGAGGTACTTGCTGTGTCTTCTATACCCCTATATTTGTTTTCCAATTGCTTTCTGTCTGTCTTGGTTGGCACATTGACGGACAAGTCATTGAGTCATCTGTTCCTGTATGAACTAGTCCCCTATGTCTTCCTTTTCTTTTTTGGGTGCTTTTAACTCTAGGTCGACAACTTTATCCCAATCATTTTAATTTTTACTGACTCTGAAATGACCTACAAGTGTCGCCACCACCGTAAAAACCCTAAAAACAAACAAAACAAAAAGAACATGTTTGTGCCATTTTTTTTCTTCTTCATATTGATATTTACAGCTATTATTTTCATTTACAATTTTTATGTATAAGTTTACCTCACTGTTTTATATACACATACAATGTCATTCACTATCTTATTTTCATTTTGGTGCTTTTATTGCTTTCAGAATATAATAACTTAATTTTCTCTGAGATTTTCATTAAAGGACTTATAAAAATTTGTAATGCTATAGTCATTAGCTGTCCTGTTTGCCCTTCTCATAAAACTAAGAGTGAAGATTGTTCAAGCTTTTTATTTTTTTTTTGTCAATTAAATTTAAAAAATGATTATTAATTTTTGAATTTAATTTTACTCCCAAGGCTGCGATACTGGTGCTGATATCATGACCTTAATGAGTTGCAAGCGCTGTAAAACCCTTAAAAACATAAACAAAACCAGTTTGCTGTGGTTTCTCATTGTGGCCAACGGCGGATAGCATTCCCCTCAGGGCAGTGCAGGGGAATGCCATCCTGACTTGTTGGGGCTAAATTGTTCCAAACCCTTGTTATTTCTTTTATGTTCTCATATCATTTGTCCTTTCCATGTAACTGAGTCTTTTCTTAAGGGAGGGCATTCAAATGGAGAAGATGATATTTTATCCTTTGAAATCAGCTTTCTACACTATAACTATAAGTATAGTTCATTTTTGTTTATTACCTATACCTATACATGCACTCTTATACGTCGACATTGCCTAAGTCGATTTTTACCCAAGTTCTTGGTCCTTCCCCCATCTTCCTATATAACATTATTAAAAAAAAATAAAAAAATGCAACACTCCCAATAAGTTGATGTTGCTTTAGTGCTTAAGTCGATGTTCTTATCTCTTATGACCACAATAAAATCGCAAATAAACAAGTATTTCCATTGGTTAAAAAAGCTACCTCCTCCTCCTCCTCCTCATTATCATATCGTTGACTTCGTCTTCATCACCATCATTATCATCATCATCATTATTATTATTATTATTATTATTATTATTATTATTATTATTATTATTATTATTATTATTATTATTATTATTATTATTATCATTGTTATTGCTGTTGTTGCTGGTATTGTTTTGTGTTGCAGGACAAAGTAA
Source organism: Berghia stephanieae (assembly GCF_034508935.2). Taxonomy (NCBI): domain Eukaryota; kingdom Metazoa; phylum Mollusca; class Gastropoda; order Nudibranchia; family Aeolidiidae; genus Berghia; species Berghia stephanieae. The sequence goes on from NC_088364.1 coordinate 21,067,174, forward strand.
ACCAGAAAATGATATTTCGAAAATGAGAGATTATGGGGGGGAGTCCTTTGACCTCCATGGTGGACAGGAGGTTTCTTGTTATGTTCTATCCCCTAATATCTGTTTTCTGTGTTGCTTTCTGTCTTTGTCATGAAATGAGATTGCTTGGTTTTGTCCTGACCCTTGCCAGAGTCGTAGCTGAGAGGGAAACAGTCAAATGTTTAGTATTAGTTTTGAGAGATGATATATTTTTCCTTGTAAATCATCTCTTTGTTGTGTATTGTTAGTCATGTATTCTGTTTTGGATGTATTCTATAAACATTTGAGTGTATTCCTCTTAGTAAGTTCCTGTCCTTGTTTCTGGATGAGACTTGTAGATGATCTCAAACTAAGTACACTGATAGTGCGCTCTTGGAATTTCCATTTGATCTGTTCCCTATTTGAACCCTTCCCCTTCGTCTTACTGTTTCTTGTGTGCTTTCAACTTCTCCATTTTCTTCATTTATACTGGCGCTGAAATAACCTAAATGAACTAAATGTGTTGCAAGCACCGTATAACCCAACAAAAACAAACAAAATCAGAATTTATTTTCTCATATACTCGTGCCTTTTAGTGTTATTATATGCTTTATATAATTCAAATAAAATTTATTTTGCTTTTCAGTTTTTATTTTACTTTCATATAATTTTTTAGTTATTATTTTTAAAAATTCAATCTTAAATTTTGTCTTGCTGGCTGTTTAATTAATAATTTATTGTAGATCCTTTAGAATATCATTCAGAATCATGAGCCCCATTTAACAGAATGTTATCCCACACTCTGTGCATGGGTGCCAGTTTTCCGGTTCATGCCGGAATTCCGGTTTCACAATATCTCGAAGTCAAATACCTCCGGTTTCAGTGTTTTGAGTAAAATAAATTTTAAAAAATGTTGAGGGAGTACCTCTGGTACTCTCTGTCTCTCTCTGTTCTTTGGCTCCCCTAGAGAAAGACAACTACACTGTGAGTATTTCACTATGTATTATACGTTGGTTTTAAAATCAAATTAATTTCCTCATTGTGTCAATATGTTTGCTGTGTAATCATTTAATAATGGTATAAAAACGGTGATGGAATAAGAGTAAAGTTTAGGCTGCATTTTCAGTAAGAACATTTTCAGGTTTGGCAAAGTGTCGAGATTTTAGTTTCAGGTTTCATCACTTCCTCCTGCTGGCACCCATGACTCTGTGGTGTCAAACGGGCAGTCACTATTGCCTTCTACCTTTGGATAAGATGCTAGTGTATCGTATAGTATTTTCCACCTGATATGACAGATTCAACTACCCGAAAATTTCATCGACCCCCCCCCCCCCCCTCCCCAAAAAAAAACCAAAAAAAAAAAACAAAAAACAAAAAACGAAAACAAACAAAAACAAGAAACTACCAAAAAAAAAAACTTGCCTTTCAGGAAGATTGGAACCTGTCCATTTGCTGGTGAGTCTAGTGCTTTATATTTTGGGCTGGCTGGGTGCCATCTTGACCTCCCACACTGGGCAGGGAGGTCACTTGATGTGTCTTCTACCACCCTATCTTTTTCCAACTTGCTTTCTGTCTTTATCTTGGAATGAGATTACCTAGCCGTCGTCAGTGGCTGGGAGAGATACAGACAAATGTACTTTACAAGGATAGTCTGAAAAGTCTTGATGCTGCTCTCGTATTTTCAAAACTACAATAATCGATAATAAATTGACAAAATAAAGCTTTGTTTATGTCCTTTTTGTTTATTATTTTAATTTTTCAGCAAAGTCACTGTTTCTATCCACACAGAGCCGCCAACGACTTACCAGTTATTGCATCGCGTTGAAGAGTAATTTACGTGGCAAATTGAGTCACCTCCACCTGCACCTGACCATCATGCCATAATTTGACTCCTTGAGGTGTCTCTTAAGTCTTAAGAAAAGGAAAAAGTCACTTGAAGCTAAATCAGAGCTGTAAGGGGGGTGTTTTAAAGACTTAAAGAAAACTTCTTTCAATAAGATCTTGCGTTTTTGTGAGCATTCTCTGTATCCAACGACACATACCTTTCTGAAACCCAGGATTTCTCTGACGATTTATCTAACTCTTCCCCATGAAATTCCAAGCATTTGCAAAATGTGACCCAACATCTCAAAATGGTATTACATAGGGATGAACCCGATACTAACAAGTCAATTTAAAACTAAACTGGTCAAACATTTGAATTATTGCCATTTAGCATTCAAAAATATGTATTCTCCTCTATAAAGCATAGAAATTCAACGTCAGACACATATTTCTGGCCACAAATTCAATTTTCAGCATCTTTATCATCCCGACTTAATACTGTTTTGAGGAGAGGGGTCACACATGTCAGATTGTTTTATCTGATGATTGGCTTAAGAGTGTCAATGTAATCTTGATTTGATTCACTCGATGCAGCTTGTGGAAGACCACTGTGAGTCTGCTCATTAATGTTGGTGGAAACGGCATCAATTCCAGTCAAGCATTTCATTCACCTTTGAACTTGAACATTGAATACCAACATACGAGTCATCATAAGCAGGTTTCAGTCGTTTATTAATGTTTATGGGTGCACATCTCCCTGCAGTAAGGAACTCTGTCACAGCATTCTGTCTCTTGCATAATTCTGTGTGTTTTCTTGACTGACATGTCAGAATAAGAGTTCTTTCGAATAAGATAAATTAAAATCAAGAAATTGCAGCTAAACAAAATTTGGAGACCTTATTAGAAGAATAAATTACTCACATTTTGATATAAAGTTTATAATGGTGAGTTCAATACAATCAAATATAATCAATAGGCATCAAGACTTTCCAGTCAAGCCTAGTACATTTATAGTTTTGGGAGGCTATTTTTCTCCCTTTAAATCATGCCTCTTTTGTCTAATGTTATATGTTTTGTTTTGCTTTGATGATTTGAGTGTATTCCTCTTACTCTTAGTGAAATCCTGTGCTTGTGTCTGGATGATTTATAGGTGATTTCAAACTCAGTACACTGATAGTTTACTCTTGTAATCTCTACATGTCCTCTATTTGAAACAATCCCCTTTCTCTCGTGTGCTTTTATTGTAAATCTTAATTTTTATTTTTTTTATTATCCCATTTTCATCCTTTTTACTGGTGCTGAAATGACCTAAATGTGTCACAAGTGCTGTAAAATCCTTCAAAACAAACAAAAGACAAGAATGCTTTATTATTAAGGAACTGTCATAATCAATTCTTCCTCCTCACTGCCTTCTACTTCTAAGACTCATATTTGTCATGTGATTTTTTTCTTCTCTATTTCACCATTTTTCATATCAGACGTTTCATAAGTTCCTTTCTGTTATTCCATGTCTGTTCTCACAAAATACATCACCCCGGGACTTGGTGCGGCCTTGTGGTCTTGTAGCATGACAATTCACCTCAGACCTGTAAGTCCTTGGTTTGAGTCCTGCTGTGGGCATTTACTCAGATTGTCTCTCTCCGTACTCAAGTGTGAAACCTGGTTGGGGTTCCTGACCTCCCATAGTGGGCAGGGAGATACTTTCTGTCTTTTTCCCCCCTATACCTATTTTCCAACTTGATTTCTGTCTTTGTCTTGGAAAGAGATTACTTGATTTTGTCCTGGCCCTGACCGGATACCCTACTGAGAGGGGAAACAGTCAAATGTATAGTTAGTTTTGGGAGATGATTTTTTTTTCTTTGTACGTCATCTCTCTGTTATGCACTGTATTATGTTTTGTTTACATCTTATATATAATTTGTAAACATTTGAGTGTGTTCCTCTTAGACGGGACCTGTGCTTAAGGTCAGGATGGGACATTTAGGTGATCTCAAACTACGTACTTTGATAATGTGCTCTTGGAATCTATATCTGTTTCCTATTTGAACCAATTCCCCTTTGCCTTACCTTTTCTTGGGTGTACTTTAATTGTAATTCTACAACTTTTTACTATCCCATATTTTTCCTTTTTACTGGCACTGATATGACCTAAATGTGTTGCATCTGCCGTAAAACCCTTAAAAACAAAAAACAAACAAACAAGTGTGAAACAAGTACCTGGCTGGTAACAACCTCTTTTGAAAAAAAATTGTCAAAGCGCCTGATTGGTATTCTGTCTTGCCCTACATGTGAAGCTTGATGTTGGCGTGTGACCCCTTGCAAAGCACTTCGAGCAAATTAAGAGGATCTTTTGCCATATAAAAGCTCAAGTTTTTATTGAAAAGGTTTTTCCACCATCACAACTCACTGATTGTCAACTTCATGGATGGGGTTCCTGACCTCCCATAGTGGGAAGGGATGCACTTACTGTGTCTTCTGTATTCCTATATCAGTTTTCCAACTTGCTTTCTGTCTTTGTCTTGGAATGAGATTACATACTTGGTTTTGTCCTGGCCCTGGCCCTGGCCAGATACCCTGGCTACGAGGGAAATTGTCAAATGTATAGAAAGAGTTTTAGGAGATGATATTTTTTGTCTTGTAAATCATCTCTCTGTTATGCACTGTTTTATTTATGTTTTACATACAGAGGATTTGTAAACATTTGAGTGTGTTCCTGTTGACGAGGACCTGTGCTTGTTTTCGAGATGAAACATTTAGGTGATCTCAAACTAAGTAAACCGATTGTGTGCTCTTGGAATCTACATCTGTTCCCTATTTGAACTAATTTCCCTTTATTTAACTTACTTTTGATTGCTTTAATTGTAATTCTAGAACTTTTTGCTATCTCATTTTCTTCCTTTTATTGGCACTAATATGACCTAAATGTGTTGCAAGCGCTGTAAAAACATTGAAAACAAACAAAACAAACATCAACTTCTTACATATTTAGTTATTTTGGAATGCTTGATTGAGCCACATCATCGATATTTCAAAATCATAACCTAACTACTAGCTATTTTGATGTCCACTTTACAGCTCCTCCGTATTTTAGTGGTAAATATTAGATATAAAATACATCAAGATGCACATTGTGCATTAAGTAAATCTCTTTTGAAAGGCTGCCCTTGACGTAAACAATGGTAAGCTGCAAGTCTTGACACCTTCCTGGTATTTTCCAAACTTTAAAAATACAAAATTGACAAATGTATCAAAAGAAAGCTTACTTAATTTCCTTTCTATTTACCGTCAGTGGTAGCAATAGTTGTAGTAGTAGTAGTAGTAGCAGCAGTGGCATTATGTTTTTTTTTGTTTTTAAGGGTTTTACGGCGCTTGCAACACATTTAGGTTATATCAGCGACAGTAAAAAGGAAGAAAATGGGACAGTAAAAAGCTCTAGAATTACAATTAAAGCACCCAAGAAAAAGGAAGACATAGGGGAACTGGGAACAAATAGGGATCAGATGTAGATTCCAAGAGCATACCACCAATGCACCTAGTTTGAGATCACCTATAAGTCTCATCCAGACACAAGCACAAAATCCAACAAAGAGGAATACACTCAAATGCCTACATTATACAATAAAATAACAATAATACATTACAGAGAGATGATTTACAAGGAAAAAAATATCATCTCCCAAAATAATAACTATGCATTTGACTGTTTCCCTCCCATCTCGGACTCCGGCCAGGGCCAGGACAAAACCAAGTAATCTCATGCCAAGACAAAGAGAGAAAGCAAGTTGGAAAACAGATATAAGGGGATAGAAGACACAGTATGTACCCCCCTGCCCACTATGGGAGGTCAGGATCCCCACCCAGTAGCAGTGGTATTAGAAGTAGCAGTTGTAGAAGAAGTGGTAGTAGTAGTAGGTAGTAGTAGTTGCGGCAGCAGCAGTAGTATGTAGTAGTTGCAATATGCTCGTCCGATTTTCTAAGATCTAACCACTTCCCGCTACAAATTACACCTACGTTATTTCTTTCTTTCTGTTTGTTTGGGTGCTTTGTGTGGGTTTTTTTTTCTCTTGAAAGTCGACCCATATCATTGTAAAGAAAACCATTGACATTGGTTGAAAAGTATCAGAATTGTAATTTGTTGTAAATAAAGTTAAAGTTAAAACGATGTCAAAATCTCTCGTGATATCAAATAAATACATTACTACATCATGGGAAGAAAAAAAATCAACAAGCAAAAAGTGCAAGATGTAAAAGTTAACTTTATTTATTAGTATAAATAGTTATATTATGTTATTGCCTTTTCTCTATCATTTAACGGAGTTAATAATGAGAAAGACAACAAATCATAACAATGGCTAAAATTCGATACATTTTGAAGACAAATTAATCTTACTGATGTGTTTAAATGTTAATGTAATGTTTATGAAATACAGGAAATGATATTTTACTACCATTTGAACTTGAACACGGCAATGTTTGCCTCACATTTTATAATCCAATAATAATCACTAATTATTCGCATGTGCACCAACTCACTCACCTTGTTTGAACGGCTCAGCACAAGAAGTGTCTTCACACAAAAAAAGGTCTTATTTCACTTTTATTTAACTCTGTACGCGATGCAGATTTTTATTTTTAAATCATAACTTCTCACCTCGTTCGATAACCAGAGAGTTGTTATGCATTGGACCTCTCTGAAACTCCGAGTCGGTTTACTGTTAATTATCACTAGGTGAAAACTACTATACAGTATCGGGTTGGAGTAATATCAAACCTCACCTGTTCTCTTTTGGTGGAAATCCTTTTGGGATGTCAAAGTGAGAATTTTAAGTGGTTCAGACTGGCTACACAGATATGATGATCTTGGATCTACTTCTGATCCCTATTGAACTAGTTCCCTTTGTCTAGCAATTTACACTTTCTCTATTGCTTGAAACTATCATATCATCTTTCTTTTTACTGGTGCTGATATGACCTAAAGTATTGCAAGCGCCGTAAAACTCTCAAAAACAAACAAAAAACACCACCTGTAGTGAGTTAAGGAAACCCTTGATACACAGTGAGGCATTACATTCTTTTTCTTCTCCTTTACTTGCAATCCTTATGTCATCTCATTAAGAGTTAATTATAAGGTACATTCTCATTTCATGCACCCTTTAGGCTGACATATTCTTTCTTTGGCAAGTGACAGTACATTAATTTCAATTTTTGTCGGGAATTTATCATCGTCATCTAGACATTCATTATGTATGAAACTTTATTAACATATGTCTTTCAAATTTGAATAATTATGGATATGTTTCCGTTCAGGCACTTCTTGTTCTGGGCCTTTCATTTTCAGAAGTCAAAGAATATGCATAAATGTTTTCAATATGCAGGTTAATGTATTAATAGTGTGTGAATTCAAAGAAATTTATATGAACATTTTTGCAAGCATTAACATTTTAAAAAATTCAAAAATTCATGATGTTTATTTTGAAAAATGGAGATACCACAGTTGGATTATAATATATAATAAGAAAAAGTAGTATATATTTAACAACGATAGTGAAAGTGGCAAGGCAATAAAAGGTATGAACATAAAATTATCATCTTTTCAACTGTTTAACTGCTGTCAGCCATTTTGAAGTATGTTGCATTTTTTAAATATCAAAATTAAGAAAGTTCAATATTAATTTTGTTACCTTGTCATAATTTAAGAATACACTAGAAGTCGATCAGATTAATCAAAATATTTCAAGTTATGTTCATCTTAACCTAAATAAAAGTCACAACACCTTCGGAACCAAAGTTTATTCCTGTTTCTGTAGTAACAGATGGACATATCTAACAGAACCACATACCCAATCACTACTGGCTGGACATATGAGTCAGAGAAACACTTTTACTCAATCCCGAATTGGAACTGGCTTGTGACAAAAGGTAATACATTTTCAGCCCACACATAAGTGCTCATAAATGTTTTTGTTTTTTTTGTTTTTTTTTTGTTTTTAAATCAAATTGTGATTCACTGAAAATGGTGTCTGATGAGTGACTTGATATTTGCAGTTGAAAAACTGAAAACCATGTTCTATTTGCAAGTGAATATGTACAAAAATGCCCAAAAAAAATGATAACATTTACAATGTTGCAGCAAACATTAAGGCTCATAAAACAAGATATTTTTAAAATATATATTGAGACTAAAGTCACAATGGAATAAAAGAAAAGAAAAAATAAAAATAAAAAAGAGTAAATTTGGAAAGGTAAAAAATGTTGAGTTCATAAAATAATGAAATTTATTACATAAAAGATACAAAGTAATGTATCAATGAATATAATAATTAAACATAAAAAGTTTCACTCACTGAGTGATAATTTCACTTTTAAATGATGATGTATACATTCACAAAACAAAAAAAGGCAGTCATTGAAGAAAAAGAAAATTGCGACTACATTTCTTTACCACTTTATTTTTTATGGTCCTTTCTATTTCTATCTGCCAAGATATTTAATGAGCGCTCTGTATTTATTCAAAAATAATAATTAACACAGTTTCAAGCACACCTGCTAACATGTAATGCCACAAACAGAGAATTTGACTTTAAAAATAGATTTTGACTTTTAAAAGTTGAGCGACGCATTGCTATATTGAACAAAAAATGTAAAAGAAAATATCAAGACGGTTATCTTGTAAAAAATGTTGCATTCTTACAGACATTTATAACAGTCATTGTGGCATTATTAACTCTAAAATAATACAAAAATCTGAAAAGAATGTCGCGCATTTATCCTCCTCTTTTTACAATGACTAACATAAATTGTTCTGAAATGCAATGGTTTTTGCACTGCAAACCAATCATGACAAAGAGATAATACAAGATAATTACAGTATCGACACATTATTATAAAATAACCAAAGATGGCTAGATTCAGTTAACATGAAATGTTTTTATTTTTCTGTGAGCTGTCATCGAAATAAAAAAAGGAAAAGCAATTATTGACTTTGCAAAATAATTATTTCACAAGCATAAGTCCAATGATATTATCTTTGTCAAAATTTGTTTCATGACTTTAAATAGTCACAAACTGTTGCGACTGTTAAGTTCAAAGCGCAAATTTAATTTATTCAAATTATGGAAGGTACAGCAGATTCGTCACTGTGTTTAAAAAAAAAAAAAAGAAACCTTCTGCACGGCACAACTTCATACACACACACATATATATCTATTGGTCAAATAAAAACCTTTATCCATTCTTTTAAAAAGCAACGACGCTTGACATAAACATGCACAACCCCAAAAGTAAAAAATAAATGAGTGCCTAGTCGTGGGGCATTTTGCTACTGATAAGCTTTACCATCCTAAACATATGACATCAATGCTACAATAAATTTACTTTCATAATCTCTCACTCAGATTGAAATATAATAAATGTACCATACCTAACGCTTAAACATAATAAATTAGGTTCTGTGATCCCATGTACTATGAATTAATACAGTATTTAGAATTCTAAAACATATCATAAGTCCTCCTTCTTCCATGCATTAAACAATTTCCTACTCTTTATTTCAGAAATTGATAATATTTGGATCTTAAGACTTTTTCATAATCTTTTAAAAACATTTTAGCTAATTCTCCCAGCTTAAAAAACAAACTATTTCCAAATTTTTGCTATATTAATCTTTTTTTTTCTGGTATGATTACTTTCAGTGAATCAAAATGTCTTTCAGTAATATCGTAATTATTATATTCTAGAAGAATAATTTCAATGCCTTACAGTATTAGTTTTATAATAAATTAAATGTGAAATCATCCTAATTAATTAGACCACCTAATACTAGTAACCCTGTTTCTGGGTCTACGTGCCAATTTTGACATTGATTACACCTTTAGCATTGAGAGACGAGAAGAGGATGTAGAGAACCCAAAGACTGATGAAGATGACACTGCTGATTATCTTTGGTACCTTTGGTCCACCTAACTCCGCACCAACAGAGCTGCTCATTCTCCTTATGACCAAAATACTGAGAGCAATGACAGCAGCCACACTGTACAAGATGACACTGAAACCCAAAGAAGCAGCAGGTACTTCAAAGTCTTTACCCTCCTGAAGGAAGAGAAACAAAGATATGCTATCAATTTTGAGTGGATGATGTACAAAATATTTTTTGTATAAAAGAAGTCAAGAGAAGAGAGATATATTAATAATAATAATAATAATAATAATAATAATAATAATAATAATAATAGATCTTTATTGTCCATAAATATGGCAATTTGTCATGTAGTTACACTTGTTATAGCGTTATGTGATAAGTATAACATTGAACAGATATTTCACTCCTACTTATTTTCTCTCTCTCTCTCTCTCTCTCTCTCTCTTTCTTTCTTTCTTTCACGCGTGCGATATACACAACATAAACATATTCATTTCGTTTTCAATTTGTTACAATTGTGGCAATTCGACACCAAAAATTATCATCATAATCAATTGGTCAGTTAATCTAACATTAGATAAATTAATCAGTTAATCAGTCAACGAATCAATCCTTGGTTTTGCAGTACCATATGAAATATTCAACATTTTTATTGCTGATGGAACGAACGTTGATTTATACTTGTTAGTTCTACATTTAATCTGGCAAAACCATCTCCCAGATGGTTAAAGACTAAATTCATGGTATAAAATATATTTTTGATTATTGGTAATTGAGAATGCTTTCCTTTCTACTCCATCAAGAGGATGGTTTATTATTTTTGATGCCTGTTTGATAGATTTTGAAATGTTTGATTTATCTTTAAGTCGGCATCCGCCAAACCATATGGTGCAGCCAATATTCTTAGACTTAGGCGCATCACAAGTATCATCGAAATGTGTAGCAGTAAGTTTTAATTTCCTTTAAAAAATCGAATATAGAATGCCACAAATAGAAAAAAAAAGTGAGAGAATGTGTGTGACAGAGATAGAGTAAAGACGGATTGAGAGAGAGAGAGAGAGAGAGAGATAGGTGAGTGATGGTGGTGTGTGGTGAGAGAGAGAGAGAGAGAGAGAGTATATACATAGAGGTGGGGTGGGTGGGGGAGAGGGAGAGGGGGGAATGTGGCAGGGGGGGGGGGAGGGGGAGGTGAATAATGAATTCATCGTACCTTGACCTGCCAATAAATGGAAGCAATGAGCCAGGGCAGACCGACACCCAAGAAGACGTTGACAGAGTTACTGCCATTGACATTTCCCACAGAGCTGTCAGCCGTCTTTTCCATCAGAGCAGCAGTCTTACTTGCAAACATATCAGGCATACTGGTTCCCAAGGCAACGAGCGTGATGGCAGTGATACTATCTTCAAGTCCAATCAAACAGCCAAAGATACTGGCTAGATCTCCAATGATGGCGGTTAGGAATCCAATGACTGCCAGGGAAATGAGGAAAGCAGGCCATCCTCCAGCGTACTGAGCAGGAGGGATGAAGGCGAACAAAACCTGCAGGAAGAGTACATACGGTACATGAACATTGATTTTGTTGTATCTTGTAACAGTAATACTCAGGCCAACTGAGTCAACTTGGAGCAATTCTTGCAACGCCTTTATGGCAATGTATTGTTTTTTTTTCATGGTATACACCCACACTAAATTCAAGGATAAATGAGGACCTCGTCTGGAATAATACCGTCACATCATTTAATCGATGAAATTAAATATTATAATATCTTTTTATTAATATTCTAATTGATGAAATAGAGTTTTAAAAATTATTTTTGAGGACATCGTGACAAGTTCCCAGTGACTATTGACTGAAAGTGGGCGCTAAATAAAAAAATTCCATTGCTGGTGATATTGTCGAGTAATTATTATTATTATTATCATCATCATCATCATCATCATCATTATTATTATTATTATTATTATTATTATTATCATTATTATTATTATTATATTATTATTATTATTATTATTATTATTATTATTATTATTATTATTATTATATTATTATTATAGTATTATTATATATAGTAGTAGTATAGTAGTAGTAGTAGTAGTAGTAGTAGTAGTAGTAGTAGTAGTAGTAGTAGTAGTAGTAGTAGTAGTAAGTAGTAAGTAGTAGTAGTAGTAGTAACAGTAGTAGAGTAGTAGTAGTAGTAGTAGTTGTAGTAGTAGTTGTTGTAGTAGTAGTAGTAGTAGTAGTTGTAGTAGTAGTAATAGTAGTAGTAGTAGTAGTAGTAGTAGAGTAGTAGTAGTAGTAGTAGTAGTAGTAGTAGTAGTAGTAGTAGTAGTAGTAGTAGTAGTAGTAGTAGTAGTACAGTAGTAGTAGAGCAGTAGTAGTAGTAGTAGTAGTAGTAGTAGTGTAGTAGTAGTAGTATAGTATGTAGTAGTAGTGTAGTAGTAGTATAGTATAGTAGTAGTAGTAGTAGTAGTAGAGAACTAGTAGTAGTAGTAGTAGTAGTAGTAGTAGTAGTAGTAGTAGTAGTAGTAGTAGTAGTAGTAATAGCAGAGTAGTAGTAGTAGTAGTAGTAGTAGTAGTAGTAGTAGTAGGATATGAACAAGAGAGGGTATTTTCTTTTCTTTTGACAAAAGTAAGACTTTAATCTATATAATACTATGAATAGGAAAGACAGTCTCAATGACATTTGGGTACAGAATACAAAAATAAATATTCATATAGTGTGATGTCTTGGAAACACATCTATCCAGCAATCAATTATTTACTTACTCAACGAGGGATAAAGTAATATTGGTATGAATAGTATTTTCATTGTATTTCTCTAGTTTCTTAGCTTGGCTTTAGTCAAACACAACTTTTAATGTTTATATGGAGAAAACATATGCCCTTACTTTCCAGAAGAAGGTGGCAAAATGAAGAATATAATCCAGGAAAGTGGCAGTCTCTATTTCTCCTCCGTTGACATTCATTGCCTCTACAAACTGTTGGACGTAGGTTGTCTTGTGTAGTTCCAGAGCATCAAGATTAGCCTTTGTCATGTTCATGATACGACTCACCAGTCCGTTAAATTCTGGAAATTAAAATTGATATCTGATAATATCACACATTTCTTTTAGGAATAATATTCACAAGAGGATAATGTTTTAAGAGACGTTCCATTGGCTATCACTAAGTTGTTTTTTCCTCTTTAATTTTCCAAAACCGATCAAAATGCAGTAATTTCCCAAATAATTCAAGATCTGTAGTTTTGAGTTAAGTCAAAGTAAAAGTAGGAAAAACCATCCACTTTATATTGCATACACTATTCTCTATACTCTATTTCTTGTTGCTCTCATGGCATCAGTGTATTCATATATCAGTGTATATCAGTTTAATCAAAATGAAAGATTGACATATAAACACATTCAAAGTTTCCAACAGAGTAGAACGTTCATATTAGAATCAAAAGCTTTAATTGATAAATCGTTTTCAAAAATGCAAATTTGATGCTAATAGATATTTGAAAAAAATCTACTTGCATACCTTCATCATTAACTATAGTCACAATTGTCTTGTTAAGTTTTCCAACAGTGGCGCCGCCTGTTGTCTCACCAAGCTCCAACTGGAAGCTCTCATCTCTTTCTTCTTTCTGTAGTGAAGAGAGAGAGTTTAAAAGATAGGGTATAATTTTAAAATGATAACAATTAGAAGACATACCAGGGCATGGGACAGGTTTGATTACAAAATGAGTTACACCCATTTGATCAATTTTGAGAGACGAACATTTCGATTTTCAGGTGGAAAGATATCCCCTCATCTCACCTCTTGACCAAAGTTGTTGTAGTGGAGACATAAGAGATAATTTTGCAGTAAAGACCCTCCATCTAGATCTGTCCTCAGCTTTAGTGTTGGACTGTCCATTGCTTTGCATTATCCAGCATTTTGTTTGCGTACCTGGTACCTAGCACAATGATTTTTGCCAATCTCTCATGACGAGAAACATAAATAAGATGATGAATAAAGTGATTATTACTAGCTTAAGATCTATTTGGAACAATGTGTCATTTAAAATATAATTTCAGATGTATAATTTAAAAAAAATAATCCAAACAAACAGATAAGGCATTGTATATACAAAGCTAGACACAACATGATAATAATAGAACATAAATATAACAATAAACGTAGTAAAAATATAACTGTCATCTTTATAACTTACATTACTTTCAAACAGTGGGATGAGGATATTCTTGGTTGTTTCCTGGTTGTCAAAGATGACTTCTCCGTCTTTGCCTGAATAATCCACTCCTTCCTTGGCTGTGATGTTCTTGGATGACCACTTGACTGACACATGGCCATCAGCACCATTCATTCTCACCACTGGAATTAAGGCTTTCAGTCCAGTCTCTTTGATAACAAAACTTGGTTTGGCAAATGACAGAACACCGGGTTCTAAGGAAGTAAATAAATAAGTATATAAATAAAAATAAACCACATATTGAGCAAACAAAAATATATCAAAATCGTAATCTAATTCTAAAAAATTATTCTTTGAAACCACGAGGCCCATGGATTGGAAATTATCTGCTGCATTTAAGGGGTTAACTACATTACAATTGCTTGTACCATTTGGACATGACCTTCCATTCTTCAAACAAGTAAATACAATTTTCTCTGACAAGTCAAATCATGTTGAGATTATGAATATTGATAAGGTTGTAAAGGATCTTCAAGACACCTGATATTGAGACGTAGCCGAGCAGTAATAAATATAGGAAGATAAGGACTTGGCGGTGTACATTTGAAAATGACAGCACTGAACAACTTTCTTAACTAAATATGTTAAAAAATGACAAGTTTTAGAATTAAAGAAAAATTTCAGAAACTAATATTTCATATCTAATCGGTGATTTGATAGAATAAACACTGAAAAAAGCACTGACACCTCCCCTTCCAAAAATAATAAAAATAACAATAAAACAAACAAAAAAAACACACAAAAAAACCCCAAAAAACACAAAAAAACAACACAACAACAAATAACCGAACACAAAATGCGAGCCATTATCAATACCAAAAATTAAATCATAAATCAATAGATTTAGAAAATGTTGAAAGTAAAATCATTTCAATAAACAATGAAATAATGAGATTTAGGTCTGATGTGAGAACAATCAAAAGCTGAAATTCTTTAGAGGTATAACAAGCATATTATAGGTATACCTTAACATATCATTAGGGAGTGAGGGAACCAAAGACAGAAAGGATACAGTAATACAAGTTTAAGACTTAATAATGTAGATATTCCTTTTGAGGTGTAAGTCACATGTAGCCCAGACAGTAACAATTGCTTGATGCCATTTGATGGGACATTGATCCACTGTAAAGAAGTGCGACTATGTGGTCTTGTGGTATGACACTAGCTTTCAGATCGGAAGGTTTGGGTTCAAGCCTTTTATTCTCGGCGCATAGTTGAGTCTTTGGAAAGGGCCCTTTACTCACATTCTCTCACTGTACTCAGGTGTAAAATGAGTACCTGGCCGTTAACAGCGTTGTCCCTGTCGGAAAAAATTGTAAAATCGCCTAATAGACGCCATATCTTGTTCTACATGTTATGTGTTGCTGTTGGTCAGGGACCCTTTGTAAAGCGCGTTGAGCAAGTTTAGTGGATATTGCGCTCTAAAAAAGCTCCATATCAGGTGGTAGAGAGACCTGATCGTCACCTTCGTGTCTTGTTGTGCAGCTGTGTGGTCTAGTGGCATGACACTCGCTTTCGGATCGGAAAGTCCTGGGTTTGAGCCTCACTCGGCGCATAGTTGAGTTCTTGGAACAGACTCTTTACTCACATTCTCTCACCGTACTCAGGTGTAAAATGAGTACCTGGCCATTTACAGCATTGTCTCTGGCCGAAAAAATTGTAATATCGCCTAACAGGCATGATGTCATGTCCTACATGTTACATGTTGCTGTTGGTCAGGGATCCTTTGTAAAGCACTTTGAGCACCTTTAGTGGATATTGCGCTATATAAAACCTCAATTTAAAGTATTTCTCTCTTGGTCTAACAGTAACGAATATAGACAGAGATATTGGAAAATAAACGAGCAATTCTATTCTATGTGGTCTGTGTGGGAGTCTTGTTCTCTAGGAATGGGCATGATCTATATTAACTTTCCATGTGCTCAAGGTCATTGGTCACATTGCAAAATGTGCTTAAAATGACCCACTTAGTGAAAAGTGTTCGCAGCTTTTTAAATATCTAACATCACGATTGGTCATTTGATTCAGCTTGACACATGGGTATGTTTATAACATTTGTAAACAAAGCAGCGTGTTTACATTTGTTAAGAAATATCCAATCGTTGGACAGCAACAAATCATGTGATTGATGACCTGGTTGAACGAAAACATGAATATAGATCACTCCCATTCAACTAATAAGTTCCCTCAAATTAAGAAGGAATAACGGCACTTTACAAAACAAATAAACAAACCAAAATATTACCACTCTGTATGATTTATGCACAATTCTACTAATGTCATTCATAATAAAAACAGACATCTATCATACAATATAGGTATCAATTTATTTCCATGCTTACCATCATCGTTGATGATGGTGACTTGATTGATATTGATGCTTCCTAATACACAATTTCCTTCCGGTTCGACCTTCAACTTGACAAAGAAAAACTCATCAGGTTCCCACTCACAGTCGTCCACAATCTCGATGAAGATCTCCCGCAAAGTTTCCTTCTTTTTGAATTCCACCAGCTTGTTGTATGGTTTGTAGTCTTCTCCCGAGACCGCTGTCCCATTAATGGTTTCAACCCTGAAGAAAGTTTAAAATAAGTAATGAATATTTATATTGCAAAGAAAATTCAAACTAGTTCACTTCAAAATTTAAAAAATAGAAAATGCACATGAACTTACTTATTATATCAAAAGAAACAATATGTAAATTAACTGTTATGCAAGCAAATAATATTAATTCTTGAATGTAGACAATACTCTCGACTGGCATAGCCTGTTACAAATTTCATCACAGTTGCCAGAAACATCAGCAAGGGACAATATAATGCAGTTTAAGTGCATGCATTCTGTGGATTTCATCACCTCATCTCCTTGTAAGACCACAAACCAACCAAAATCACCCCTCCCCCCCCCCCCCCCCCCCCCCCCCCCCCCCGACTTTGAAACAGTGGAATAATCTCCTTAGTGATGTTGCATCTCGGAGGGGGAATGTCATCATGCAATTACTCGTCAAAGAAAAAGAAAAGTAAGAGAAGGAAGTGGAAGAGGAGAAGGATGAGAATAATAATAATAATAATAAATAATAATAAAATAATAATAATAATAATAATAATAATAAATAATAAAATAATAATATAATAATAGTAATAATAGTGATAATAATAATAATAATAATAATAATAAGAAGAAGAAGAAGAAGAAGAAGAAGAAGAAGAAGAAGAAGAAGAAGAAGAAGAAGAAGAAGAAGAAGAAGAAGAAGAAGAAGAAGAAGAAGAGGAAGAAGAAGAAGAGGAAGAAGAAGAAAAGAAGAAGAAGAAGGAAGAGGAGGGGGAAAAAGGAAGAGGAGGAGGATGAGGAGGAAGAGGAGGAGGAAGAAAAGGAAGATGAGGGGGGGGGGGGGTGAAGAGGCGAAGGAGGATTAGTTTATGGACCCACCTGACAGAGCAAGCATTGGCCACGTTTCCAGTTCTCTTGATACCCAATCTCACTTTGCCTTCGTTCTCCATGACAGCCACAGAAGCAGCTGTGAAATGAACAACGGCATGTTTCCCACCCTCGCTGTGGTCAACACTCTTCACAGACAGAGCACTCTCAGGTCGCTCCTCTTCAGGTGTTTGAATACGGCTGAAGATCTGAAAGGGTTAATTATAAGGTGAATCAGTGGTTATATTGTTTAATAGACATGAAGTTTAATGAAGACTTAAGGTCAATTAATCAATGAAAACAAATGATTCGTACGTTTTGGGTTTCCCTTTCTTAACCGTATGGATTAAATGTAACACAATCATTATCAAAATATTAAATGGCCCTACATATTAATGAACAAATTTTATCTCGGAATTTTAGATCGGAATCCAGGTTACATTGTTTTCAGACTGTACAAAAAGCACTACACCTTTAGCTTGTATAATGGATAAAAGGATTGTAAAAGTTATTCCAGAGGCTTCTGTCTTGACTAGGGGTAATAATCACAATTTCATTGTTAAAGTGAGTCAAATGTATACATGCCATAGCACAGAAAATAAAATATGATACTTTGTAGAGAAAAATGATTTGCTGCACATTAATATATATTTACTAATTTGTACATTGTATCATTGTAATGCGATTATTCCTATCAATAATAATATAATACTATGAAATTATTCAGAAATCTCACAGTTTGGAAATCATTGATAAATCACTTTTAGATAAAAATCATGTGTTCCTATCACACAATTTTCTGCAGGGAAATAGGGAAATATTTCATGAGAAAAATGACACTTAAGTAAAAGAAAACAAAATAAATAATTTATATAGCGTTTTCCCAAGGATTTCCAATGCTCAATTCGCTTCACAATGTTTTATTTATTTCCCTCGTAGGCCAGATGGAACCATATATTTCCATTTCATAATGCCAGTCGCCTGTACTGTAAGGATCCTTACAATATCCGTCACTGCCTATAGCCAGGTACTCATTCAGACCTAAGGGCAGCCTATCAATCATCATCACAGTTAGTTGACTGAATAGCAAAAGATCCCTCAGTCATACTTATCTCAGTCGTAGTAAGCCGTTACAATTTAAAAAATAATCATTATCCATACTTACCTCTTGGAAAGTGTCTGTTACTTGGGGGTAGAGCTTCCTGCCTCCACTCAATGATCGAATGGCATTGACTCGATACCACCCACGGTTATGAGGTTTTTCTTCCATCATCCTTCTTGACAAAATACGGGCGGCTTCTTCCGGTGGAAGGTTTTTTTCACGTCCAAGTTCCTATTTATTGAAATAATATACAATGGACAGACATTATTTCAGTTTTCCTGACTGTCAGTTATTGAGGATTAATTCTCAGGGAGTCTATATTTGGGCCTAACATTTTATTGTAAATTACACCTCAAACTTCTATCAGTTAATTGTCACTTGATTTTTTAAATAAAGTTTAGGTTTAAATTTAGGCAACATCTCGAAAAGAGGAAACATTGATTTGTCTAGTTTTGGAAAACTAGTCTTCAATTGTATAAGTTCATTTAACACTTACAGGCTACATGTAAGTATTTACTTGTCTGGTTAATCAAATTATAATGGTCAACATATTGAGTGTTACACATGATGTTAAATGAATGACTTTTGTGAGCACGATTGAAAATCATAAATTATTCTTTAAGTCAAATATGTGTACAGAGGAGGAGGAGGAGGAGGAGGAGGAGGAAGGGGGGGGGGGTGAGGAGTAGGGGGGATAGAAGGATAAGAAGAAGAAGAAGAAGAAGAAGAAGAAGAAGAAGAAGAAGAAGAAGAAGAAGAAGAGTTGATGATGGTGATGATGATAAAGATGATGACGATGATGATGATGATGATGATGATGATGATGATGATGATGATGATAAAATCATCATCACCATATCATCATTACAACTATGTTGATTTTCATGCCATGTGTCTCTGATGACAAATACATAAACCAGAGCCTCTATTGATATAACATACTTTAGCAAGGCGGGTGATTTCATCATCATCTGGTTGATGCCCCGTTCCGGCAGCGCCATCGGCTTTCTCTTCACCTGAAATTGAAATGGACGACATGAATATGTATTCTCATTCTATAAATACTATAGTAGGAGACCCAAACTTATAAGACAGTTTTGAACAATTCAATATGTATCCACGCAATCTGATGATTTGCAACTATCAATTAGGCTACCAATACATTATTCTTCATGTAGGAAAACACCATGCTATATGACGTTTTCAGTTGCAAAATTATGGAAAAGAAACAAAAATGAATATAATAGCTTCGAAAAAGATCAAAATAACTATGAATTCAATGTATCCGGATCAAATGATTTCTTCCATCAACAACCAAAACTACTTTTACAATAATACAATACTAGAGAAAAAGTCTAATTAATTACATCTTGTTGGGACGAATTTTGTTCGTTTTCAACGCTGTTATTTCCATTTTTGTTTCGAACTATTTTCAATTTATATATTTAAAAATCGTTCCTTGAACATTTAAGTAACAATAGTTTGCATCACATTGGAATGAAGAAAAATGATAACAAGGGATTCTGGGTAAAAATGTCTTGTTATTTTTTAAGCGCTTAGTCACAGTTCTTTGAATTAGGTTATTATTATTATTATTAATATTATTATTATTATTATTATTTTTATTATTATTATTATTATATATTATTATTATTATTATTATTATTATTATTATTATTATTATTAAATAAGTAACCCCAAAATACAAATGAAATTGACGTTTCAATTTCAAGTTTCCCTTTTATCATTACTATTACAGATTGACATGATGATGCAACAATAGCTAATATGAAGGAAAAACGAAAAAAAAAAAAAAACAACCCAAAAAACGTCATTTCATGCTTGTTTCAATATAAAATCGTATTTGTTTTGATAATTTTACAACTAAACCTTCGTTTTCATTTTCTCTTGGATTTACAAAATATTCGCGTCGTTCGTGATGGGTTGTATCCACGTTATGATTTATGTTTGCATTGTAATAGTAGAGTTATACCTTGATAGAAACATCATCACCATACAATTTAAGCAATAAATACCTACCTATTATGTAAATGTAATACATCATAATACTTAAAATCACAAACAAAAATGCACAATATAATTGAGGAACGCCTTAATATTTCAAAATCCATCATCATCTGACAATGGGATTATATACTCTTAAAGAAGTAACTAAAACTGCATTGTATATAAAAACCTTTGTAAAATGCCCATTAGTGCATGTAGGGAAAAAACAAAAAGATCAGCAAACGATAGAATTTAATGATGTCATGCTAGATGTATGGGCTTTTCACGGGGTGCACATATTAGAAGGCCTGATAACCGAAGGCAATTATGGGCTTGATTTAATTCAACATGCTATAGTGGACAATATTTTGCGTTGGTATTTGAAAATATTTCCATTCCAGCATTTCGCTAATAACAATTTGGGTTATCAGGTCTCCAAACAAGAACACGCCAGCTGTCATTCTTAATAGTGGAAATAAACTTCAAAATGCTTCATGCATTCATGCAGGGAAGTCAATTAAAATATTTTTAATATAATATAAAGAAAAATAGATTTTATCACGTTTGCTATGTGCTGTGCTCAAGTCGATCTGGAAATGACCTTTGTATTTTGGTGGTGGTGTTGTATAAGTAGGGGAGGGAGAATTGGGAGGAAGATTGAACGTCATTACAACAACAACAACAAAACATAACAAAAAAACCCCCAAAAAAACCCATACTTATTACCATATATGGAAATTAAGGAAAGGAGGAAATCAAAAACATAAGACATCAAAATATTACATTTCCTTTCCACCGAACCACTTATTTTCAAGTTCAATTTCAACCCACAAAATAATCCAGGTCATTTCCAGCGTTAATAAACAAGATATAAATATGAATGCATGTAGCACATCATCTTAATATAAAAACAGATAATACTCATTAACATACATATCAAAATAAAAAGGAAATCCCAATCAAAAAATGGAAAAATAAAATGTCTTCCAATACCACAACCACGTATGAGACGTAAAAGCTCCTCCTAAATCATAATATTAACAAGAAATTTGATAATCCTTAACAACAGACCATGAATACTAAAAGTAAATAAATAAAAAAACAAACAAAAAACAAAAACAAACTAAAAAAAAAATTAAAAAAAAAAAACAACAACAAAAAACCCAACAAAAACACAACGATAACCAAAAAAAAAAAAAAAAAAATAGCAAAAAAAAAACTCCAAAAAAAACAACAACCCACAATCAACCAACCAAACTAACAAATAAAAAAAAAAAACAAAAAACCCCACAACAAACAAACAAAGGATAAATATAGAAATAAATTGTTAGAAAAGACTATTACGTGCATTTACAATACTGTAAATATAATCTTGCATCGTACACCGTAGTCATAACTTGGTGGTCCCATAAATACTGTTAGGTGATTGATGATGCATTAAAAAGCCTACGATAAGCCTACAATTATATTAATGTAGGACCTATTTCAACCTCTAAAATGTTTATTTTGCACACGATTTAAAAAACAAAACAAAATAAAGATTCAATAGGGTGGCATTTTCACATTAATTTAATAGGCATTGCATCATATACGATTTTTTTTTCTTTCTGGTCTCTAAGATAGTGAGGGGAGACAAGGCTTGGCGTGGTATTAGGACTATTTGACAACTCAAATTAATTGTAGTTAGCGAAACATAAATTATTGAAAGTGGTAATCCCAATTAATTTTTAATAAAAAGTTTCATTAATGAATATCACGCGGTACATGATACAATTTTAAAACAATGTGTACCTATGAAAGGAAGAAGAAAACTTTATTTATATTGATGCCATGCGTTTAGGTAAAAGACTCACACCATCCACCAGCCGAATATAACGTACCAACACACAAAACAATGAGTAATCTTAAACGTTTATAGTCTGATTTATATACTTTATTGAGAACTTATAATTAAAATGGCTGTCTAAAAACAATAACAAAGAACTGAGTGACGTCAATTTCATTCCTTCTGTATACGCATGGAAATTCTATTATTTTTAAAAATCACATGTCAGTAGCATAGAGCATGCATTCAACATGCATTCGTGCTTATCAATTATAAATTCAAAACGAATAACAAATTCGCCTTGTTTACATAGCCAATTGCCACCTACAATTAAAACGTTTTAATTATTTCTTAGCAGGTACACAATGGAGTGGGGTATAACCCTATGCATTTTATACCAATACGATATTCGACGATAAAATATTTCATATATAATATATCTTCTATTTTGCGTCAATGAATACTCTTCAACAGTCGTAACGTCACTTCCTTCCTAATGACGCATGGTAACTTAGTAACACTGGAACAATGGCGGACGCCCGTATGAAATATTTCTCCGGCGAGCGTAAAAGCGTATCCAGAGGGAAAAAACCCCCATAAATTTGATCATGTTTCGACTTTTTCACATTCTGATCACAAGACATATGAAAAGTTCTAGCCAGCATGAAGAATATAAAGTAATGATTTTCTTTGTTTAGACCAAGATGGCCGCCGTTACATCAGACTACTGAATCCATTATGGCAACAACAACAACAGCAACAACAACAACCACAACAGCAACAACAACAACAACAACTAATAATAATAAGAATTATGAAGATAATAATAATAATAATAATAATAATAATAATAATAATAATAATAATAATAATAATAATAATAATAATAATAATAATAATAATAATAATAATAATAATAATAATTAATAATAATAATAATAATAATAATAATAATAATAATAATAATAATAATAACAATAATGATAGTGATAATTATAATAATAAGTCATAGTGGCGGTAGTAGTAGTAGTAGTAGTAGTAGTAGTAGTAGTAGTAGTAGTAGTAGTAGTAGTAGTAGTAGTAGTGGTGGTAGTAGCAGTAGCAGCAGCAGCATTAGTAGCAGTCGTAGTAATAGTAGTAGTAGTAGTAGTAGTAGTAGTAGTAGTAGTAGTAGTAGTAGTAGTAGTAGTAGTAGTAGTAGTAGTAGTAGTAGAAATAATGGTAGTAATGATGGGTATAGAGAAATGTAGGGTTTATTCGTTCTCAATGCGCGTTCTCAAGGTCACGCAGCGGCATTAGGAACGTGTTCGTGATTCCTAATGCATTAAATTACACCAAATGATATTGTATCATTGAATTGTGATTCATCCGTAAAAACTGAATAGATGGAGTTACATCCCTTTTGGAAAAGGACGCGCACCGAATACTATGAATCAGTCACATTGCCAAAACATTTTTAATGATTCAGGCCAAGCCACTACGAGGTATTTGACATAATTATGATTTCACATTTTTGTTTTGATTACACAACATTTGTACATATGCACATCCATCATGTGTTGAAAAAAAACTTGAGCTTTTATATACGATATTCACTAAACGTGCTCAAAAGCGCTTTACAAGAGGTCCCTAGTCATCAGCAACGCTTAACATGTAGGACGTGATATGACGCCTGTTAGGCAAATATTACAAATTTTCCGACAGACAGAGAGAACGCTGTTAACGGACAGGTACTCATTTTACACCTGAGTTCGATGAGAGGATGTGAGTTAAGAGCCTCAGAGCTGGACTCGAACCCAGGACCTTCCGATCCGAATGCGAATGTCGTACCAAAGGACAACTACTGTGAAGTATTTGACAAAATCATGATTTTCACATTCTTTTTTTGATTACACACTATGCACATCTATCATGTTGCCAAGACAGCGCGCCATCTGCAATATAAATTTTCACCGATTAAACCCAGACAGATCAATATTTTTTTTTTAATTCAAGATGTGATCGTGAAAAGTGAGAGATTATATAGAAAAGTGGGAAATTGTCCTATGCTAAATGTACATTATAAACAAAGCAATGCGTCCGTTGAAATTAAAGATAATACATCACCGACGTGCACTTATTTATAGGCCTGATAAACCAATTTATTATGGGCTCATTGTTGTAATGGATGTCTAAAAAAATATGACGCAAAATATTGTCCATTACAACAATGTTAAGCTTGCCCATAATTGCCTTCGGATGTCAGATATTCATATATATATGAACATCAAGTAAACACAAATCAAAATATTATTTAAAAATCAAATAAACAAATATATAACAACAAAAACAACAAAAACACCAACCAGAACTGACAACAAAATTCAGAGAATTCATTTTATAATCAAAATATAAGGATTGCATAAAAACAAACAATCAAACTTACAAATAAACAAACAAACTGGAAATCACATGAAACTTAAATCAATTTTTATCCCCTTTTCCTTTTACCGACGCAAAAAGTCATGAAAAAATTCGCCTTTACTGCAGTGATAAAACACTTTTATAAATTTTAGCCAGAAAACTTTTATATACTTAATACGTCGATGGATTAAAACGACATTCAACATGCTAACAATTCTTAAACTTGAGATTCCCGTGGGTCTTGTATTTCATCATTATAATTCAATCCAGTTTTTACCACCTAGTGCAAGATAATTAGCCAAAAATATTTGCTCATTTGGAAAGCATGTGATAATCTCTCTGACATCCCGCCAATAAATTATTGATGACACGCATGTACCGGTGTCACGTTAATGGCATCTTTCGCTTTACCTACCCAGTGCAAATCTTTGAAGTTACCGTATAAAAAAATCAGGAAGGCCGATCTAAATAAAATACAACCTCATCCGCCCCTTAAAAAAAACAACAAACAGCCGAACAAATATACAATATAAAAACAAGAACAAACCGACCAAAAATGAAATGAAAAGAAAAGAAAAAGGAAAGAAGAGAAAAGGAAAAAAAATCTAACGCACTAACAAAAACCAAAAACACAACAAATAAAAAACCCCGATGCTATCAAACAAAAAACAACAACAACAAAACAAAACAAAGCAACAATACAACAAAACAACAAAAACTAACAAAACCTTACCAACAACAAAACAAAACAAAACAAACAAACCAAGCAACCAACAAACCAAAAACATATTATAAAAGTAACAGCAATAATTATAGTCAATCAAAGACCTAAAAAAAGAACTTTCATAGTTGGTGCTGAAATTGAAAATCTAATCTAAGCTAATAATAAAATGATTCTTTGAAAATGTCATGTGATCAAAATAAAGCAAAGCTCAACTTAAATGAAATCTATAATAACAAAAATTGCCTTCATAAAAATATTGTAAAAGCAAGAATGCCAGAAAAAAAAAGAAAGGAAACAAACGATTTTATAAAACAAGTTTTAAAATTGACAACTTTCTGCTTGACAAAGAGTCGAACTAAATTAAAGATTACGAAAAGAACACACGCTAAATTGGTAAGTCTTAGAGAACTGATTTATGTAATAAGATAAAATTAAACTATTGGTAAGAAAAGAGAAACAATCCCAAAAAGGCCAGTGAGCCAAAACAAAACAAAACAAAGCAAATAAACCCCAATAAAAACAAAACAAAAAGAAGAAAAAAGGAGCAAAAAAATAAAAACCAAACAAAAACAATCTAAAGCGACCCCCCCCCCCCCCCCAAAAAAAAAACAAAAAAAAAAAAACATTAGAAAAAATATTTTAAAGAAACAAACAAAACAAAACAAAAAAAAAAAAAACCAAACAAACAAACAAAAAGCGACGCCAGTACTGCTTAAAAGGTTATCATTCTTCCCTCATGTAAGTTACACTGAAATGTATAAATTTAAAAGACTTCCTGCTTTTTATTGTCAGAAGTACCTCTTCCTACTTTCTTCTTTCCTTTTCTAAATAAGAACATAATCACTGATGACAAAATGTAAATGTAAAGATTAAAATATTAATTTATAAAATGAAAATTATCATCCCTTTTCCATGCAACAAAATATTATTATAATAAAGTAAGGAAAAAAGGAATTTAAAAAAGATAACGGTGCATATAGTAGCCATGGTGGTTTCCTGTTACTCGGGCCAAAGGGGGGTAACTCACCAACTCTGGGGTTTTGAAAGGTTTCATCTGTGGTGACATCTCCATTATTGACTGTCATGAGAGTTTTAGGACGCGGGAAGAGAAGCAATAAAACTATTATTTTGAACAAAAAAGATCGGATTCTGGTTTCACTTCAATCCATGCAAAATCCATTTTTTTTTAATAAAAAAAAAGTAGTAGCTCCCACACTGAACTCATTACATCTGACAAGCAGCGCCCCACGCCTCAAACATGCCATTTAATCAATCGACAGAAAAGTAAGCTTAAAGTTTAAAATGTTTAATAACTCAGACAGAATCACACCAAACCCACAATCATCCCAAAATGATTGACTAAAAATATAAATTGCCAATTTGATTTTCCAGCTTCCTTTTTTATTACTCTATCTAATTAAAAAAAATAATATTTAAATATTTAAATTGTCAATATCTTATTTTACAGCGAGGACGAGATATTCAACAAATATAAAATTGTAGAATATATTATACCATATTATGTTTATTTCTCATACGAACATGAAATGGTAATAGTTATTTCCTTATCACTGTCATGATGAACACAATTATCCTTATTGAGACGATGGGGAAAATCCCCTTGGAACTATAGTTGGTTTTACTAATTTTAAGAATTCATTCAGTCTGAGGAAATAAAACTGGTACACTGTCAAACTTTTCAGTTATCTCTTTTAAATCTGATTTCATCCCAACTTTAAACCAAAGGATATTGTAAGAAATAAGTAACTGGTTAAATAAAAATAAACACTCGATCGACAGTTTTTAATGTATGGTAAAAGTAAAAGTGATGAATACAATGGCATCAAATTGAAATAACAAATGGAGAGATGGATAAAATGAAGCGATAAACATCACTTCAACAAAAGTAAAACACGAAAAAAAAAAGAAAAAACAAACAAACAAAAAACAAACAAAAAAAAAAAAAAAAAAAAAAAAACAACACCATTGTGCTTGACAGCTTGAAAAAGTAACTCAAAATGAACATAATCTTTTTTATGTAGAAGATTAATTTATGGTATTTTCCGCTGCCAAGGAGTTACATTTCAAAAGATGAAAAAATGGTAATGTTTTCATAACTTTGTTAAATTTTGTAGTTCCCAAGAATATTTAAAGCAAACAAAACAATTATGAATTACTCTCCACCCGCGACTATGAAACCTTATAAACTTTGTAAAACTGGATCTTTTTTAACAGTTTATATCAGTGTCACGTTATATTGTATTAAAAAAAAGTATTTAAATACAACCACAGACCATCATAATATAATTGAGATCAAATACTCAATGTCTAAATGTGGTAGTGGCAAAATTAATGAAAACTTACAACGGCTCCAGGATAAATGTGTTTTATTTAAAAAACCATGAAAAAATCAAACCAATTGAAAAATTCTTATTTCTGTATATACAGCCTATGCACAGACAGTAATTTCAAATTGTTTCTGCCCTACGGTCTAAAGAGACAAATACAATAACAACAAGACGACGAGGAAAAAATGATTTATATTTTTCTGGAATTATAAAAAAATGTAAGAAAGAAAACCGAATCATACCAACCCATAAACATTTTCTATTCTATGAGGCAATGAAAATATCAAAAGAATAAAAAAAAATTATATATCAAAATATCAATATCAGAATAATATCTTTATGATTGAGTCAAAACGGTATTAATGATTACATTGTACTTGATCATAATAAATAAATTGTACACATAGACCGTCTGCTCAATTTCATATTTGAACAAAATGTGCAAGGTGTGGTTGTGATCAAACTTACTAGTCACTCAAAAATCAAACATCAAAGTGTACCGTACCCAAACAATTATTATTATAAACTATGAAAATTATTTATGATTAAATAAAAAGTAGAAACTTAAAGCTAAAAAACAAATCTATTAAAAACGAATTTACACACATTATGATAATGGTACCTCAATAGTAGTTTTATTTTTTTAAAACAAATCTTTTTAGAGATAAAGCGTTTTGTTTAGTACGCATGTGTGCAAGCCGTGAGTACAGGAACTGTGATCGTTGTGCATGGTTAATCATATTATGCAGTTTAACTGTGAGCTTATCAAGTTGTGATGGGATCTCAATGTTTTTCACGGCTTCTAAAAACAATGTATTTATATATCAGGTGGTCACAAAAAAAGGAAAAGCGCCGTTGTTTATTTATTTCTATTGTAAAACGTTATACAGATACCTTTTCCAAATTTGTACAACTATTAGACTTATTTTTTGTAAATAGAATTCCAAAATATCAAAATAATTGGATGAGCAGTTTTTGAATAATATAAAATCTTCTAACACTACCTAAAATTTCGATATCGGCGAAAGGATGTCGCAAATTATGGTGGCATTTGCGTGATGTAATTCTTTAAAGAAGACACTTGTTGCTATGCCTGGGAAACTCTATGCACATCCAGTTACATATCTGTCAAAACGATGTAGTGGGTGGACCAAAAAAAAAAAATCACAAAGACCAATCAACAGGCAATATCATGAACAAAATCGTTTATCAAAGAAAATAATGGTTTCAACTCGTGTTTCATGGTATGGCAAGACCGAAATACACTTAATTGACACAACAAAGACCAAGGTCAATTGTGATAATTACATAAAACTATAGGTAGAAAATCTTTTGTCAGACTATGAACACCTTTATCCAGGAAGGAAGTTCATTTTTCAACAAGATGGTGTTATATCCCATACGAGCAAAAGAACACAAGCTTTTCTATTCATTTCATAGAGCAAGACGCCCAGCCGACCTGAACTCAATGGATTAGGCAATTTGGAATTCTTTGACAGAGAAGACATTTTATAGTGGACAAATATCCGCATTTACAGAAGAAACCTTGAGAGAAAGAATTATTGTATACTGGGAGGAAATAACCTTTGAGTATAGAGTATAGAAGTGCATTTCAAGTTGGAAAAAGAGACTACGTTGCGTCATTAAAGAGGACGGTGGTGCTATTGATCACTAGCGCTAACTTTGGAATCGTTGGACAAAAATAGTTATGTGAGTGTGCTATATAGACGATTTCTAACATGAGGAGAATTATGAAGACGAATATAATAATCATGGTGACATAATTCATGTTTGCTAAAAATGGCAACAAATGTTAAGATCATCGCCATTTCACTCTCTGCAATGTTGCATCATTTTTCTCTGATAGGCCTATTGCATGTCTGAAAACGTTTTTGAAAAATCACCGTATCTATCTGCTTTGTTTCTCATTTCACAGTCCGCGTAGACTTATAAGGATTTGTTTTATTTGTGTTTTGAATTTAAAAGAAACTTAATGCCTGCAAAGAGTGGCGCACTTTTTTGTTTGTTTTTCTTTTTTTTTTTGGTTTTATTTATTTATTTATTTATTTTTGTGTGTGACCACCTGATATATTCATCTGTTTAACTAATTTGACATAGAACGCAATTGCCAAGCACTATTTACTCGTATATTTATAAATTACCTATAAATTACTATTCTATTCTGAGCATATTTCTTTTTTTTCATCTTCAGTCTGACACTGACAGTGACTTTAGTCTTACTCCTATATCACCTTGGTTAGTCCTATAATAATCTTCTTCTCTTTATATAATACTACACGTTTAATACACAAAATCCTAGTAACGATACCAGAATAGCTATTCCAGTTCTAAGGCGAAGAGAAACACGACACTTTAATTAATCTGCTGCTTTATCGCAGGATACCAAAAATCGATGAGGTTCACACGCTAGCACCGTTACTATCCATTTACTCTTCCTATCTTTGCAGAAATGAAAATACAATGAAAACTGGTTAAACCGAGAATGGATATGTAAAAATCGATGAACAGAAAAGAGTTTAAGATATGGCCTTTTTGTTATAGGTAACAAACTGTTGGCAATTTGAAAGTGCTTATCCTCAAATTAGGGCTGAATCAGAAACATACTTCTCGTTTATTGATTGCAAAGTTGATTTTTCACTTAAAGTTTTCGAAAAAAAAACTTCGCTTGTATTATCATTATATCATAATCATGGCTATGTACCTATTTGTGACATAAAAGAAAAGTGCAATAATCAAGACTATGGATAATCCCTTCGTTTTGTCTTATTTTCAGTCATCGTGCTTTAATTAAATGTCCTATGAATTTCGGAATAATCAATTTTTACTGTAATATCTCAATGCTGTCGAGTAATCTTGCTGATTCTGTCTTTCTCAAAATGTTGGTCATGAAAAGTTTAGAGACAGTTGTTGGCTCGTAAGCGTTTTTATGAAAACCAGACTTTTAGAGAAAAAAAAAAAAGAAGAAAGATCAACTTTTTTCTAATACCGTGGAAGTAATGGCCGGCTACTACCATGCATTGGTTATTAATTGCGTCTATGATGAAATAAGCTGAGTTATGGGTAGAAAAAAAACCTGTTCTAAATTTACAAACATAGTAGATAATAAATATCAACGTTTTCTTTGTATGAGAAAGAGAGCATGGCCGTCCCGACGTTAGATAAATTGTAGGCATTGGTTTTCAAAGGCATTTGTGCAAGTCTACGATTTATTCATTATTAATAAGGTTTTAAATAGTGTCAAAGCCATGAAAATCAAATTGAGAAATAAAATAATTTTAAAAAAGATATTAGAACCTCTGATTTGTTGTTGACCAATAGGATCGTTGCCTGGGAATGGGTAAGTCAGGATTCACATATTATCATCATAACAAATAAAATAATATGTCTAAAATATACAAAATTGAGTTCAATATAATTTTTCCTTTATTTATACATAAAAATAAAACATTAAAATGTTAGGATATGATGATTTTGACCAATCGCAAAATGAAATTCCTCCGAATTCTATTGAAATCTTGCGTTCTGGATTTTCGACTAAGGCATTAACATAAATGAAATGATATCTCCTCTAAAACCTGTCATCAGTATATGGTTGTTGCATCTGTATTTTACTCTTTCTTTTTTTTTCATCCTTCCAACCCAAATATCTACCGACAACCCTTATATTATCATTATCTTTTCTTTCAAATCAATTTATTTATATCTTTTTCTTTTTGCGTCAGAAGGGTGACTATTTTTATTGGAAGTTTTAGGAGTTCTTTAGAGCAGGCGTGATGTCCATTGGCATGACCACACCACGTATAAACATTCCAAAATTAAATCAAATTCATTAGCTCTAATAAACTCCTAAACATGACCAGATAAATACTTTAAGTAATCAAAAATCAAATCATCAGAATTCAAATAGGGCGATGAATCGATGTTCAGACCATTCTCAGAACATTGGCTTTGGAAATACTGAAAACATGGTTTCATATTTATAATTTATGTTTTGGACCACTTTAGGGGAATATACTGTATTTTGATATAGTCTATGTTGGTGAAGTTGTTGATGACATCATGATCTATAATTACAAATTTGGCAAGTCGTAAGTTACATGTGGCCAGATGACTTTCCAAAGGAGATATGAATATATTGCAACAAAAGGCTAGCGTTTAGATGAAATGAGGCAACATTTGAAACACAATATTTAAACAAAAACATTAATGAGTTTGACGGTGATTGTGACAAATACAGCTTATGTAAGCGCATTAAGGGGATTTTCTCTTGTTAATAAATAGGAGAAAGACGGAGGGCTGGGGAATAGGAAGAGAAGAAGGCTCAAAAATAAAACAAAAACAACATTCATATTTCCGTAGTTGCTAGTTGTAAGCAGCTTTGACATGCTTTATTAGTCAATAAAATAATTTTAGTATGAATAAAAATCAAAGAAAACACAATTTTGTTGTGTATGTGTTACGACATTTTCTTTCTCCCAAAAGAGTTAGAAATGAACAATTTAACACAATGATTTAAAAGAAAATGTTAAAATCTACATCGACTGCCAATCAAGTACGTTTTCTAATGATATTACATACGGCGATTGAAGCAAATATGATATGTATCATGATAAATTCACATTTTACCATTTTTGAGACTTCTGAACGAAATGCGAATCGAGCATTTCCCACATTTCTTATCATTTGAGTCTGATTGAAATCAGCATCCTATATTCAATTTGGCTTACAAGAAGTGTTTCTAACAAAGCCCGATATATTAAAAGTAGATGGTAGTTTAGATAGAACCAGTGCCTAGTGACGTGAAATAATATACAACGCTTGAAGAAAAGTTTACGGTATTATGATAAAGCCTTATAAACGAATAAAATGGTTTATCAATGTAAATTATAAATAGGTCCATTTTACCAGTTAAAGGCCATAATCTAGAGAAAAACCCAACTCTTATTCTAAAATTTGACCACAAAAAAACGTGTCCTTCAGATATCAATCGATTCAAATGACCATCATCTTGGCAAAACTCTCAAACTCTCGCGAAGTCACAGGTTTAAGAGTTTTTGCCAAGATGAGGGTCGTTTAAATCGATCGATATTTGAAGGACTTTTCTGACCAAACTTTTCCAGAGTATGGCAGTTAACTAATTAGTTATCAAAGTGCTAGTTAATACAATTTGCTCCGTCCATTTAATCATCATGCCAATGGCGGCACTTGATCTGTCACGATAAATGTCATACGACAAAATATCAGGCGATAATTCAATGGAGTCATGAAAGAACAACCAAACAAGAAGTCTGACGCTATTGGATCAAATTGACCTAACATTCAATACATATTAAAACTCTTCAAATAATCGTCTCAAGTTGTCTAATGTCCGCTGATTGCTGTAAGCCTGAGATGCGTTACACTAGACTGCATCGACAACAATTTGTTTGACGCGGAGGACGAATTTACTTCAAACTCTAAAGTAGCATTTTGCTCCAGAATTAAAAAGTAAAAAGTAGTTCTTTAGAGCCACTAGGCCAATACAGCAGGCGTTTATTCCGGTTTCTTTAGCGTGAAAAGGACAATAGAAACTGCTTGCTACCCTTTTAGTAGGGTGCATGTCTAATGCAAAGTTCTTTCCGTCAGATCTAAGAGACCCAGTTACCCAATCACTGCTGGATGATCAAAGGTTCAGAAAAAAAAATCTCGACCTCCCGTGTGGAGCAAATGCATTGGGATCCTCTCTCCAAATAAAGCAGAGAATAATATTATTATTTCACACCCATGGAGCATAATATGTGATCACACCTTACCCGCGGTTCCAGCCTGATGTGAACTTAATCATATACTTGTGTCTTATCTATTAGTAAATAGGTTGCACAAGTAAATTTGTTTCCAACCAATTTCATGGAAGCAAGTCAAAATGTTGAGCTCTGCATGGTGAAACTGATAAATTATTGACTTTAGAAATCTATAATATGGCGCATTGGGTCAACAATGGAGGGTGATCTTTGCTTTGTTTTAACCTGTTATATTCGCCTCAACCAATCGCGTGAGCCAATCTTTGATTTATTATTAATTTTGTCAAACAAGTTTAATGGAAATCAAAATTATTATTCGTCCACAAACACAATTGTACGGTTTCCAAATGCCCCAATTCATTTTCCTCTTATTATCTGCAAGCTCCTATCTTACTTTACATTAATATAGTGAACGAGTCACTAGCAAAACATGGGCGGCATAACATTTCAATTGATTAAATCAAAAAGAAGTGTAAACAATTGAGAGAAAAAAGAAGGCGAGGTGGAGCCGTCTGCAACTGACATTGACATTTCAAGGGTCAATGACCAAGGCCATCGTCTGCACTATTTTCGTTGCACATCTTTTTCCTAATGATTGCAGTTAAACCAACGCTCCCCCTCTCGTCTTTTTTTTTTTTTGTCTTTAAAAGTTATCACATAACGTTTCGTCAAGCGGCGCATTCAAAGAATTTAGGGGGGAGAACCAGTGGTATATCAGATCTCCGACTCGAAAACATTAAAAATTGGTACATTTTTGTCATTCATGAGCTAATCTTTGATATTTGTTTCCAATACATTTAGGGGGAATCCAAATCATGTTTCGTCCACATACACAACTGTACCTTTTCCAACAACCCCGACCCATTTCCCCCTTTCCCCTTAACTTAGATACTTTGTATAATTGTAAACGAGTCACTAACAAAACACGGGTGACATAATAATAATTCACTTGATTCAATCATAAAAAAGTGTAAACAATTGAGAAAAAAGGGAGGTGAGGTGCAGCCTTTAACGACTGACATTGACACTTCAAGGGTCAATGACCAAGGCCATCGTCTGTTTATATCGTCTGGAATGTTTTCGGTGCACACGTTTTTCCTAATCTATTACAGTTAAACTAACATGTACACTTCCCCCCCCCCCCCCCCCCCCCCTCTTTTTAAATAAAAATAGTTAACATATAATGTTTCGCCAAACGCCGCATTCAAAGAACATAGGGGAGAGTTGTAATCATATCTGCGTAGCATTAGAAAATCGGTACGTTTTTGGCAATCGGTGACTATAACGTTTGTGTGTGTTTCACAACATATACCATTTATCGTATACAATAAAAATAAATAACAAAAACTAAAATCAAAATATTAAAGAGGGAATCACATCGAAAACACTGATTTTTTAAAACATTTTTTCTTTAAAATAAAAAGAGAAGAATTATAAATATCTTTGGATTTTACTTACTCATTGGAATGCCTACGAATTCCGGATCGTCTCGTTTGGATTGTCCTTTCTTCATGAAGAAATCCTTATCGGCAGCGTAGGCAACTAGGATGAGAGCTGGGAAGAAGAGGAAGGTTAGGACGGCCTCCCAGATCTCCACCCTCTCTGGAGAGATGGCAAGCAAAACGAGGGCTAGCCATACGTAGGCAAATACACAGGTGAAACCTGTCACCCCGAATACCTGTAGGAATGGTCAACGGAATAATGTTGTGGTTGAGCTGGTAGTAATAGTGGGAGAGATATTTTTGCTGCTGCTAATGAGACAATGATGACAATGATGATAATATCAATAACAACAACAACAACAACAACAATATCAATAATAATAATAATAATAATAATAATAATAATAATAATAATAATAATAATAATAATAATAATAATAAAATAATAATAATAATAATAATAATAATAATAATAATAATAATAATAATAATAATAATAATAATAATAATAATAATAATAATGGTAATATTAACAACAACATTGACGATGATGATGATCAGGATGACGGTGGTGGTGGTGGTTTGGTTAGAAGTAGACTATTGAAAGCATTGATAATACTAATGATGTCGATGAGTTTAGTGGATTCTAATAATAAAGATGAGGGTGGTGAAGATACGTGATAATAATATGAGATGACAATGCACTGCCAATAGAAACAACAATCAAAATTGACACATTAGTTACCTTAAAACTCGCCACTCTTCTAATCTCACCGTCGGGGATTGAGTAGATACAAATGGCTGAGATGAATAGTAAGTTGAAAGCGGCTGAGCCCACAATAGTACCAGGACCGAGCTCTCCAGCTTTGAAGTTGTTCCCAACTATTTCGATGACTGAGAGGAGAATCTCGGGAGCGCTGGTACCTAGAGCAAGCAAACTCAAGTTGGCAACAGTGTCATTCCACACCTATAAAGAAAAACACACAAGGAACAAACATTTTAGCAGTTTGACCAAAAATAGCCACAGTCTATAAATGTGACCTTCCGCCTCCAAACAGTATTATGTCAAGGTGTTATGGTTAAAGAGAGATCGAGCTGTCTTCAACCTTTGGTCACGTGCGTAACGCACGGACCTGATTGGATTAGAGTATTAGGTGAAGTCAGTCCTTGTATAGATAGAATGCGCTTAGCCAAGGAGTTCACAACATTGCCATCCGGAAGTATAACGGACCAACACACAAACTCTGTGTAACCATGAACTTTTATAGTCTGGTTAATACAGTTTAGTGAGAACAACTCACAAACGCGGATGGCAAAAACAATAATAAAGGCCTGAGTGACGTCATCTGCATACTATCTATAGATAGATCGAAGTTGACGCCACTCCGGCCATTGTTATTGTTTTTTGGCATCCGCGTTTATGAGTAATTCTCATTAAACTGTATTAATCATACTATAAACATTTAAGGTTACACATATTTGTGTGTGTTGGACCGTTATACTTCAGAATGGCAATGTTGGGAACTTCTTACCCAAGCGCATACTATCTATAGTCTTGTGAGAATGTGGGTGTTCCTGTGTGCAGAGATGGGGGTGACCGGTCGTTTAAAATAATTTTTAATGTCATCATTCTATGTTATGTGTTGTGAGTGTGTCGTCCGGGCATTGTATGTATCTTTTGTAATAAATATTAAATTGTTTAAACACAGATGTGTAATTCCTTTTGTAATATTATTTACCTCGTTTGTTTGATCTACTATTATATTCCTAGGTGTACTCTCTAACAAAGTTGAACGATCTAGTCTACTCTCTCTCTCTCTCTCTCTCTCTCTCTCTCTCTCTCTCTCTCTCTCTCTCCCTATCTATCTATCTATCTATCTATCTATTTATCTATCTTGGCTCACTACATCTGATATTGTGAGCCTGAGCCATCTTTCTCTAGGTCCCTTTTATGTTACGGACCACATATTGTCTCCTGTGAACTCCTGTGTCTTATGAGATTGTGGTTATCTTGAACCCTCTAAATACAGTCGGTAACACCACGGTAACACAGGGTGACTTAGATTCTAAAACTATCTGTTCGGTCACATTTCTAAGTTTTATTGGGGATAATTAATATAAAATCTTAAACTGATAAAAGCTAACATTTCACTTCTCGGGTCATTTCAATTTTAAAATCATTATATTGTGTACCAGTTTCACCCCGAATAAATACCGCAAATTTTTACTAAAGAGTATTTCTGTCCTGAATTGAGTTAATATTAAATAGTGTGGTAATCAAAAAATAAAAGTGACAGTTAATATGTGGTCGTTCCTGGGCAATTCAATGGCTCAACTTGTCATGTTTTATGTTCAAACCATGTTGAGCGCCATGTGATAGATTGCAATGACCGAAAAACTATGACGTTGTGTCATTGGGTCACTTTATAGCTCAATCAATGGGCATGATCTACATTGACTTTCCATGTGCTCGAGGTCATTGGTCACATTGCAAAATGTGCTCAAAGTGACCCACTTAGTGAAAAGTGTTCACAGCTTTTTAAATATCTAACATCACGATTGGTCATTTGATTCAGCTTGACACATGGGTATGTTTATGACATTTGTAAACAAAGCAGTGTGTTTACATTTGTCAAGAAATATCCAATCGTGGACAGTAACAAATCATGTGATTGATGACTTGGTTGGACGAAAACATGAATATAGATCGCTCCCATTCAGGTGGAATGAATACCTGACTATTGACAGGACGGATATTGTACGAGTGTTAATACAAAAAGGGCGCCAGACAGGCAACTTGTACTGGATGAAATGGAAAAATTAAAGATTCCTAATGGGTTGCAAGGAAAATATATAAAGCAATATGAAGCGCTTTGAGCATGGTGTTTCAATGAAAAATTACAAATTTAAGTGATCATAATTACGTATATAGTAAATATTTTAATCTAAGTTGCTGGTTTATTCAAACCATCACATTGAGGTTTTATGTGGATTTTACAGCACTTGGTGTGTGAGAAAGATGTATGATGTGATAATACGCTTCAATAGTCGTAACATCACTTCCCTCGTAATGATGCATGGTAACTTAGTAACTTGCTCTAAACTATCGGAACAATGGCGGACACCCTTAATAAGAAATATTTCTCCCAAGAGCATAAAAGCGTATCCAGAGGAGAAAAAAAAACATTATAAATCTGAACATGTTTTGACTTTTACACATTCTGATGACAAGACATATGAAAAGTTCTAGCCTACATGAAGAATACAAAGTACCGATTTTCTTTGTTTAGAACCACGATGGCCGCCGTTGATGGGAGACGTGACATCAGACTATTGAATCCAATTGGCATCAGCTGTAAAATCTTATTGTTTACATTCCACTGACTAACACGGATGATTACTTGTTTTCATTTTGAGTAGAACACTCTAACTTCAAACGAATGATTGATTAACACAAAGACTCTAAACAAGTCAGTACGTCTCAAACTTAAGACTTCAGATAATTGTAAGGTTGACAGATACATAAAGTTAGTGAATTTGACTCATATAAAAGGGGACAATACAAAGCAAATAACGTTTCGGTCTTTAGTCTTCTTCGGGTTACACACAAAACACGCAGATAATGACGAGAGAGAGAGGGAGAGAGAGAGAGAGAGAGAGGGAGGGAGAGAGAGAGAGAGAGAGAGAGAGAGAGAGAGAGAGAGAGAGAGAGAGAGAGAAAGGGGGGGGGGGGGGGGGAGATGGTGGAGGTCAGGTTGAGACTCTCTTAATCGATCTATTTAAAGTAAAATTTTCTGGCCAAAAAGAAAATGATTGTGTTGACACAGTACAGAGAGTATGCTCGATCTGTCGTTTAATTGTCACGTGCAGCATCTTACAACATTTGTCTCTCAAATAGCCTGGCCATCTGTTTCACATGATTGGAATGTTTTATGTCATTCTGCACGACATCTTCACCACTAGATTTGACAACCTGCTTACTATGCAAAAACAGTCATCGTGAACTTATTTGCAGGTCTAATAACCCAGTTTGCAATGCTCATTGTTTTAATGGAAGTACTCTTAATCCCACACACAATATTGTCCATTACAACAATGTTAATTCAAGCCCATAAGTATTGCTTTCAGTTATCTGGGCCGCGAATATTATGTGCACGCGACTACAAATTATTATGACAGTGATATTGATACATCTTTATTGCCCATAATGCAAATGTTTACACTACTCGAACAAATGTGTGAACCATCGTCTCAAAACGGTATTATGTCACAACGAAGCATATTATGCTTAAAAGCCGAATTTAATGTTAAGCTGGTCAAAAATATAAATTGTTGGCATAAGCAATAAGCACCCTAAAATATGGTATCCATTCTCCACAATAAAGCATGCAACTCAACATAAGTCTGATATTTCTGGCTATAAATTCAATTTTCAACATCTCAACCATCCCGACATCAACCGTTTTGAGGCGAAGGGTCACATATATTAAGCATGTGCGAATACTATAATTAATAACGTAGTCATCACAACAAAAGTTACCCAATCACGACATACACAATAGAAATCCTTCATATAATAAAACACAACAGTGAACATAATGATTTGAAACGTTGAAATTTAAGACTGATTACAAATCTATAAATATCTATTTAAAACACCATAAAAGCATGTACTGATACTATGCGCTTGGCTAAGAAACTCACAACATTGTCATCCGGAAATATAACAGACCAACACACAAAACTTTGTGTAATCTTGGTCGTTTATAGTCTGGTTAATTAATAGTTTAGTGAGAATTGCTCATAAACATGGATGGCAAAAAACAAAAAACAAAAAAACAACAACAAAAAAAAAAACAATAACAAGAACCGAGTGATGTCAATTTCGTTCTATCTATTGTATATTAAAACTCGAATTGTATACTTCGGGATTTAAAGTCAAATTGTTAATTCGTGGGCTATATCATCAATTCGGCACTGCGTCTGTTTGAACCATGGCCGACTTGAGTACAGTTACGTCATGGTTTGAACCAAACGCTGAATACTGAATTTTAAGAGTTTATTATACACCTTGAGTTAAATGATCATGATTTGGTCGAGAAGAATGAATGCTGAACATTTCTAAAAATTAAAAAGTATAACCCCCCCCCCCCCCCCCAAAAAAAAAACAAAAAAAAAACAACAAACAAACAAACATACAAACAAACAACAACAAAAAAAACCCCGTTAAAGCGTGTAATTATGTTTACGTATTACAAATCCCTCTTATTATGAATTCAAATATCTGTGTCAAAGTCAACCAGACATAAAGATTGAGTCAAAATTTTAGAAATCACTTGACTATCAAGATGGTGTCCGTCAGTTTACGGAAATGTTTTGTGGCCTTGAAAGAAATGGAGGGGAAGGGGGCGGGGGTGGGGGGTGGGGGGTGGGGGTGTAGAGTATTCGCTTCACAATCAAAGGTATGGTACCGATCCTGGTGGCAGTTGAGATTTTTTATGACCCCCCCCCCCCCCCCCCCCCCCCCCCCCCCCTTGTCTACCTTCAACGGTGACAGAAACGCTGGGCCCGTTGGATTCTGCGGGAAGAACCTTGTGGGATACTAGCGCCTATCTAAAGGGTATCAAACTATTGCTACTGTCCGCTTGGGGCTACAGAGACCTTGATAAATGTTGGCTCCATGGACCTTAAAAGAACCGGTACTTTGACACTTTAGATGTGAGGGGTGCATGATTGTGGCTTTGAAAGAAATGACTCATTCCTTGTGCATCATTGTGGCTTTGAAAGAAATGACTCATTCCTTGTGCATCATTGTGGCTTTGAAAGAAATGACTCATTCCTTAACTCCAAAATCTGAGGCTAAGAGGCGTATTGAAGTCAAATCAAAGAGATTGTTATCTTCGAAAGGCAAAAACACTCCACATATTTCGGAAATAGTACAAGGTCAGAGAAGATGGAAATGATCTGACCGTCACTCTCTCAGAAGGGTCTAAGAAAGTAAGGCAAAAAGTATCAACTGTCACACTCGAGATGGCTGAGTGGTTTAGGGCATTGCACTGGCTACTAAAGAACCCGTACTGGAAACTCTTTTAAATTTTTTTTTTTGGGGGGGGGGGGGGGGGGGGGGGGGGTGTCTTATTGGACGGGAACCTCAGACCCACCATTTGCTCATTTTACCCTCAATGCGATGAGGTCGTTGTTAATTCCGTTTTTTTTTCAGATCAAGAAAGGGATGTTTGTTTTTGTTTTAGAGTCTTTTTCATCATTCTCTCCCCCTCCCCCTCTCTTTCTCTCTCTCTCTCTCTCTCTCTCTCTCTCTCTCTCTCTCTCTCTCTCTCTCTTCTCTCTCTCTCTCTCTCTCTCTCTCTCTTTTTTTTTTTTTTTTTTTTTTTTTTTTTTTTTTAGTTTTGTCTGTCATTCTGATCATACCTTCAACTCAGCTTCCCTGTATCCTGATTCTTGCGATGAGTCAGCTATTCTCACGGTTCTCTTCTTACTGGTGATACGTTCTATGGACGCCATGAAAATGTCGGCAAGAATGGCTACTCCCAGAAAGCACCAAAAAAGTCCGAATAGATAGAGGAAGGCACGTGTGCCTTTAGACCAAGTGTACTCATTGATGGCAGGAAACAGAAGCCCAATGTCCGAACAAGTGTAGTTATCCAAATCAATGGACATGGGGTCATTGTTGGCGAGGGTAGAGGTCGCCGTGGTAGTCTCGTTACTCATGGCGACTGGTCAGTTGGTGGACCTCGATGCCCACTGGCTGTTTGTTGCTGTAGTTCTCTTGTCTCCTATGTCAGTGGACAATCTTCAAGATATCTAGAGAAACAGGGAAATCAGATCTGTGCGAAAGAAATACAATGACATTTGATTAGGGAAATAGAGCCAAGAAAAATCTGCCATTTAGACACACGCAGATCCATCCTCCTCCCCACCCCTCCGCTCTTCACACTCACATACACACATTTTACACACACATACACACACACACACACACACACACACATACACGCGCGCGCGCATACAGGGTAAGAGATAGATACATAGATTAATAGATTAAATTATAGATAGACAGACAGATAGATTATATAGATTGATAGATAAATAGATAGATACTCGCAGATATAGATAGATAGATAGATAGATAGATAGATAGATAGATAGATAGATAGATAGATAGATAGATAGATAGATAGATAGATAGATAGATAGAGAGGAAGAGGGGAGAGAGTGGGTGAGAGAGAGAGAGAGAGAGGTGGAAAGAGAGAGAGAGAGAGAGAGAGAGAGAGAGAGAGAGAGAGAGAGAGAGAGAGAGAGAGAACAATGTAATGAAAGTATGATCTATTAGAAGCCTGAGGTCATCTGTAATATGCGAACTATACATTATATCTAAAGAAATAATTATGACCGTTGAAAAACTTTTGATGCCCGGAAAGAAACTGGTTCATGTTGAACCAGTGGCCTAAAAGTTTAGTTTCTTGAGGCAAAGCTAAGCAGGTTAGCGTAAAAAGGAATGAAGAAGGCCGCATTTTATGGGATCAGAAGAAACTGTCAATCACTTGCGTGAAATGTCTTTACAAAGCAGTGGGCTGTAAACACTAGTATGAAATATTTATTAATGGTCTGTGACCATAGTTGGTGGGCTATTGAAAGTATCCGTTTAAATGAATTGTGAAATTTCGCTTGACAAAAACAGGTTAGACAACCATTTTAAAGATTGTATGGTTGACACTTGTAGGTAGATAGTGGTGGTAATAGTAGTAGTAGTAGTAGTAGTAGTAGTAGTAGTAGTAGTAGTAGTAGTAGTAGTAGTAGTAGTAGTAGTAGTAGTAGTAGTAGTAGTAGTAGTAGTAGTAGTAGTAGTAGTGGTAGTAGTAGTAGTAGTAGTAGTAGTAGTAGTAGTAGTCGTAGTAGTAGTAGTAGTAGTAGTAGCAGTAGCAGTAGTAGTAGTCGTAGTAGTAGTATTGGTGGTGGTGGTGGTTGAGGTGGTTGCGATTGAAGGAGTAGTTGTAGTGGTCGTGTGTAGTAGTATTAGTATTAGTAGTAGTAGTAGAAGTAGTAGTAGTAGTAGTAGTAGTAGTAGTAGTAGTAGTAGTAGTAGTAGTAGTAGAAGTAGTAGTAGTAGTAGTAGTTAGTAGTAGTAGTAGTAGTAGTAGTAGTAGTAGTAAGTAGTAGTAGTATAGTAGTAGTAGTAGTAGTAGTAGTAGTAGTAGTTGTAGTAGTAGTAGTAGCAGTAGTAGTAGTAGTAGTAGTAGTAGTAGTAGTAGTAGTAGTAGTAGTAGTAGGAGGAGGAGGAGGAGGAGGAGGAGTAATAGTAGCGTATGGCTACACCTCCAAATTATGTTTGTCAATCCATGAGGTCAGGTCATCTCCGGCTTCAAAGATTGTTTCGTCCCCCCCCCCCCCCCCCCACCCTTCTAATTTTGTTACTGGGCATTGCAAGACCAGATGATCGATGGTTTGACGTGCCCCTTTGCAGTATTGACAGGTTGGTGAGTCAATGAGTCTCCATCGATAGAGGTTTTCTCTGCTGCGACCATGGTTGGTTCTAAGTCGGTTCGCGGGGACCCAGTGTTTTTTTGTTTTTTTTTTTTTTGCTGTTTTAAAGTCAGGAAGGCGCAGAGTGGGGTTGGTATTGTTGTAATGTGTTGTCCATTTTTTGGCAGGTTTGATTGCCATTCATTGGCCAGGCAGTGGTGATGTCAAGGTTTTCTATTCCGGATTTGTGGAAGGGTCGTCTGGATTTAAGTCGATTTGTTTGTGAGGCGTCTTTTACTATTTTTGTCAGAGGGGTATTTATTGCCAATATTGATTGGGCCTTGTTTAGTTCTTTTTGATTTGACAGTGCTCTTCTTAGGTGTGGAGGGGCAATTGAGCTGGTGACTTGGAGCCATTGTGTTGGTATGGTTTTTATACAGCCGCCTATCACTCTCATGGTGTCTCTTAATTTGGTGTCAAGTTTGTTTGTATGTGGGCTCCTTGTCCATACTGGAGCACAATACTCAGCCGCACTAAAACAGAGTCCAAGCGCTGTTGTCCTCAATACTGTTTGGGATGCTCCCCATGATGTGCCAGCAACTTTTTGAGAAGGCAGTTTCGTTTTCCGACTATATTTGCACAGTTCTCGAGATGTTTTCTGTACGTTAGTTGTCTGTCTAAAGTGACTCCAAGATATTTGGGATTATTGTCGTTTGGTAGTATTGTGTTACAGACTTTTACTTGGAGGGGTTTATTTGCCATTTGGTTGTTGGGGTGGAAAATTGTGGCCACTGATTTGGTGGTGTTCATTCTTAAGTACCATTTATCAAAGTAGTTTTTGAGGGTTGAGGTGTCATGGCTCAGTTCGTTTTCAATTTCTTTCCAGTTTTTTGATTGGCAAGTGAGAGCCCAATCATCTGCGTAGCCAAGTTGGTGTGATCTTGTTTTTGGCATGTCACTGATGTAGACATTAAATAATGTTGGTGCAATGACTGAGCCCTGTGGTACACCATTTCTCATTTTATAGACTTTACTTTTGTTTGCCCCTAGAAGTACATGGAAGTATTTAGTGGTGGTCATATTTGAGAGTATCTTTAATACAAGGGAT
Source organism: Berghia stephanieae (assembly GCF_034508935.2). NCBI lineage: Eukaryota > Metazoa > Mollusca > Gastropoda > Nudibranchia > Aeolidiidae > Berghia > Berghia stephanieae. The sequence goes on from NC_088364.1 coordinate 21,111,807, forward strand.
GACTATTGCTAGTTTATACATAGTAGTAGTTGTTGGTGTTGTTGAAGTGGTAGTAGTATTAGTAGTAGTAGTAGTAGTATTAGTAGTAGTAGTAGCAACAGCAGAAGCAGTAGTAGTAGTAGTAGTAGTAGTAGTAGTAGTAGTAGTGGTAGTAAAAGTAGTAGTAGTAGTAGCAGCAGCAGCAGCAGTAGTAGTAGTAGTAGTAGTAGTAGTAGTAGTAGTAGTAGTAGTAGTAGTAGTAGTAGTGGTAGTAGCAGTAGTAGTAGTAGCAGCAGCAGCAGTAGTAGTATTGGTGGTGGTGATCGTGTTGCTGGTGCTGATGATATGACATGTACTTTTATACAGCGCATTATCAACTAAATATGCTCAAAGCGCTTTACAGGGGGCTCCGCCGACAGCAATACAATCAATGTATGTTAACGAGGCATGACATGGCAGTCAAGCGTCATCACAATTTTTCTCCCGACCAAGACAATGCTGTTGCAGGTAGGTACTCATTTTAACCTGAGCTAAGTGAGAACATTTGGGTAAATATCCATCTCTAAGGACTCAGCTTTGCGCTCTCCACAGTGGGACTCGAACCAGGGACCTATAGGACAGAAGCCGAATGACATAGCATAAAGTAGTTATTGCGGTTGTTGGTGCTGATGCTGCAGATACTATTGTTGTCGTTGCTTTATTGTTCAGCATCACCAACAATCTAATTACAGAGGGCTTTAATATATCTCTATTATGGTGGAATTCAGTAAGACTTATTATTACTATGAAACAGGATGGTTTGCATTGATAGATTTGGTTTGGGTTTTAAAAATTGTTGTTGTTGTTATTTCACTCTCGATAAAATGAAATGGAATGGAATCATAACATATACGTGCAGGTAAATTCCGATTTTTATTGCCTTTTTGGTATAGTTCAAGTTAAATAAAATATTATATCCTCTCCATGGTTCAGCAATTCCCAAAAGATAATATTGTACGCTTGAGGAAGTATACGTATATGTTTACTCCACAAATTTATATATTATTGCAAGATGTTAAACGAGCATCCTTTGGTATGCAAATTGAAGATCTTAGACTTATTTTTCACAAAATATAGAGCTGTAGTGGCAAAGTTGTTATGTTGGAATAATTAATTGCTTCTTCTTTCCTTTATAATGGGGCGATAATGTGCACGCTCTATTATGAAGCCACAAAGCGACATTTGCTATCTAGAGGAAATTTGGTTCCAAGTCCATGCACATCTTCTATTTTATATCTAATGCACGGTCAAAGTAAGTGGTAAACAACAAGATCAAGAGACGAAACAAGTTCAGAATCAATCTTTACATCACCATTTTCACTGTTATCAACGCAACTTTGTGTCAAACATACTCCGTACTCTGGAAAAATTCATGTCCAAATTTGGCCCGTCAACTCGTCCTTCAAATATCGATCGATTTAAATGACCCTCATCTTAGCAAAAAAAACTCTCAAACCTGGGACTTCGCGAAATTTAGCTGAAAAGAAAGATAAGATAAAATGCTCCACTGAGGTTGTCTGTTTATCTTTTAACTTTAACTTTAACTTGAGCTTTTATATAGCGCAATATCCACTAAACAAATCTCTTTAAAAAGGGGTTCCTGGCCAACAGCAACACATAAAATGTAGTACGTTACATGACGCCTTTTAAGTGATATTACAATTTTTGTCGGACAAAGACAACGCTGCTAACGGCCAGGTACTCAATTTACACCTGAGTACAGTGAGCATCTTACATGTATCATATTTTTTAAACATCAAAATGAAATCTAAGTGGCAAGTACTTCACTTATGTAGGTAAGTAAAATATTTCTGAATTATGTTGTATGAGACACTGTGCCAACGGCATCTAATTTCGCGTATTAAAAAAATTAAAACGAGAAAAAAAAAAAGAGAAGTAAAACAACATGGATTTACTATAAATAATTTTTAGTGTTACAATTAGCAGAAACTTACTTGTAAACTACAAGTCCTCAGCAGCTCTTCTCATAACTATAAGCATTCACTACATCCTCATTCCCAATGGGCGAATGAATGAATGAATGAGTGGGTATCACACTTCCACCACAAAAAATCAACTTCCCACTAAGAGCAACCCATCAAATAGACTGAACGAGAGATCCAGCACAAGACTTAGTCACTCTACCTCCACCACCGCATTCCATCGCCTTGAAGTAAGTGGACCCTCAATAATTTACTACAACCACTTGTACAGCCAGTCACAGCCTACACAACCTACAACTATAACTACGCCCAATACCCACACATTACAACCCCCCCCCCCCCCTCCCCACTCTTTTTTTTCTCCCTTCCCCCCAACACACAGGTATTACAACCGCATCCTCCCCCCCCCCCCCCCCACCCCAACGATGTGTGTACCACCTGACTGTGACATGGCGTAGGTGGGGGCGGTTTGTCAATGGTCCCCGCCTGGCAGTGACAAGAGGAACTGGGAAAGTAAAACAATTTTATAACCCCACCACCATCACCACCACCACCACCACCACAACCAAAACTAGGACTTGTAACTGTCTTCTAATAATATGACGTATTATTATCTATATTCTTCAAAATTAAATTTTGCGGTAGGTGTCTGTCTTGGAGGGGAGGGGGGGGGGGGGGGGCTGATGTAAATAATGTTATGATTACCTTTCACTTGAAATAATTTAGTTGTGCACTAAAATGGTTTTGAGATAGACTACACATTACAGGTATGTTTAATTTTAAAAAAAACCAAACAAAACGCGTCAGGTACTTAAAGCATAATTCGTATAGCTACATATAAAAAAAGAGGGATATATCTTAATCAATTACATACTGAAAAGAATAACTAACAAAACAAAACAAAACAAAACTTGGGGGGGGGGGGGGGGGGGGGGTAGGAACGTCCCATGCCCTAAAATATTATGACATCACAACCTCTTGAATTGAAAAGAACTGTTTCTTCCTACTTTTAAAAATAAAGATGTAACGCTCTTAAGACACCATTTCCATCGCCAGGGCGGGGAGTCTCAATTGACAAGCGTCTGCGATCGGTCTATGTGGAATGGAACTCGAAAAACTCATTGACTCAACTTTTCCGCAACATGATTTGAACCAGCGACCAGGGAAGGCAGTCTTAGTAAACAAACAAACAAAAAATACAAACTTGAGCTTTTATACAGGGCAATATCCACTAAACGTGCTCAAAGCGTTTTGCAAGGGGTCCCTGACCAAAAGCAACACTTAACAAGAAGAACGAGACATGACACCTGCTAGGCGATATTACAATATTTTTGTGACAGACATAACGCTGTTAATGGGTACTCATTTTACACCTGAGTATGGTGAGAGAATGTGAGTAAAGAGCCTTTTTCCAAAGACTCAACTATGCGCCAGGCGAGGCTCGAACCCATGACCTTCCGATCCGAAAGCGAGTGTCACACCACTAGACCACATAGCCGCACCAGTTTAATAATCATCAGTTATATTTTGTAATCGACTCAGCTAAAGATAAAGATACCCTTTGTTTAGGTCGAGAGTCTATTGTGAAGTACTTAAGTACTTTCCGCGATTTTTGACAGGCCCAGCTACTCATTCATTGCTAGGTGAACAGAGGAGTCAGAAAAAAGTCAACTTAACCCGAGACAGATAGGTATCCTTCCAATTGAACTATCAACTCCAAAACAAACAAACAAACTAGGTATAATATTTAGCAGCAATTCTAATATAGCTCTGACCTGAATTTTTTAACAATAACTCTCCACGGATGAGTGCGTTAAAGACATGATAATAACAGTCCTTTACATGCTCCTTTTATCTTGTGTTCAGTGGATAATGGGGAAAGCAAGTTATTTATAGTGTAATTATTTTTATTTAGATTCTTAAATAAATAATAAGCAAGTAAGACTGGTTGGTTGAGTGAGATAGGCTGAATTGAAACGTGGAGATAAAAAGCTGCCCTGACATTATCAAGATTAGAATAATATGAGTATATTACTGCCGTACTCGGGAAAAACCATTATTTAAGAATTTGGCCAGAAAACTCGTCCTTCAAAAATAGATCGATTTAAATGACTCTCATCTTGGCAAAAACTCTCAAACCTGGGACTTCGCCAAGATGAGGGTCATTTAAATTGATTGATATTTGAAGGACGAGTTTTCTGTCCAAATTTTTAAATATGAGTTTTTCCAGAGAATGGCAGATTACTGGTTGTCACATTATGTTTTCTTCAAAGGTGTTGTGTCCAATATATAAATAAAATGGCCTGCTGTGGCAGGGCATCCCTTTAAAGTTAGAGTTCGATCGTACTCTAACCCGACATCATTGTGGTCGATCGCCTCAGAGCGTTATCCTGTCGGCGTATTCATAGTACTGAACATTTGAATCTTGTAAAATTAATTTCAAAATTAATGCCCATTCACGCGTAATCTAGCATAGGTCTGGCAGACGTTTTATAACAGTGCACATGTGTATTTGTCGCGCAGCCTTTAAGATTGCGAGGAATGGATGCATATATTCTATAATATGCCTTTGAAGCTATGTTTGATATGTGCATTCCATATTTCCTGTTTTCCATCAGTTCGACACCATATACTTTGTAGAATCTACTCGTTGAAGAGTGTGGTTATGTAGTTCGCAATCATGGTATATTGGTTTTCTTTTGTTGGTGATTGACACGATGTGGCATTTCGAAATATTATATTAATTCCATTAACCAGATGCGTTCCCAATCTTCTAGCGATTTCAAATCATGATTGAGACATTCATTTTCTTCGTTCTTTATACTCCTGTATAGCGTTGTGTCATCTGTAAAGAGACATAAATTTGACTGAAGTTGGTCGGGAAGGTCGTTTATGTCAATAAAAAACAACGTGGGCCCAAGGACAGAGCCCTGAGTCATGCCTGCTTGTATACTTTACCAATGTTTGATCGCGCTCCCCCCGGCAACAACTTTCCATGTTGGTTGGTCTAGAAAGCCATTGAGTTGTTTCTGAGTTTATCCCGACCTTTCCTATTGTTGCCAGTAGGCGTTGGTGTGGCACCTTGTCAAACGCTTTGGGAAACGCAGGAGTTCAAGAGTTTTAAGATTGTTATTATACCTCTACAATGACCTCACAGACATTATTTCTTATCAAAATGTGTTCAATTTTACAATGCTTGCTTCTCAAATTTAACCCGGTTTTATTATCGTATACAAGCAATAATAATAATAATAATAATAATAATAATAATAATAATAATAATAATAATAATAATAATAATAATAATAATCATAATAATAATAATAATAATAATAACAAGCACGAGGCTTCTCTATTATCCTTGTAAAAAAACCCAAAAAAAACTCGTCGTGGAAGGCTAAAGGTTAAGTTTAATTTCCTTTCAATCCGTCAAAATTAGTATCAACTTTTGACCAGCTTCTTCATCTAGTACTAGTAGGCATTTCTATTTGGCTATGGTATGGACACTGCGATGTCTACTCTATCTATCTGTTCCGCTTCAATAGATTTACCGAAAACTCTGTCGTACCCATAAGAAACTAGACTTGACCCTGACCTCTGCAAAGTTCATGACCCATAAAAATATATTTGACGTAATGATGAACAGACCAATCACAATCTACGTACGATCGGACATTAAAGGGAAGTGCTTTCGGGTCAATAGTCAATAGTAGATGGGATCTCTGTGTCATACAAGGCCACATCACGCATATTTTCGGGACATTATGATTGGATTTCAAGGATGAAGTATTTATTATTGCA
>NC_088364.1:21125068-21130068 GCF_034508935.2 Berghia stephanieae
TGACACAAGCAGCGTGTAAATACACCTTTGAAATTTGATTTGATTCATGAGCACTTGAAGCCTGTATATGCTTTGTTGAAGTGTTGTGAGATGAAGACAACACAAAATCCAAACGAAAGGTTTCATAATTCTGTTTGGTCAAGATGCCATAAAACATACTTCCATTCCCTTAAAAAAGTTGAGTTTGGTGCAGAGTATAATTTTGGTCCAACAGAAATAACATCCCTGAAAGTGTCTTTGGGCATCGGTGGACTGGGAGAACACTCCCAGATGTTGAGTCAGCAAGCAGAGTCAAAAAGACTTGACCAGAGCATAAGGGTTGCTCAACACAAAGAGAAAAAAAAGACGCAAAATGAAAGCTCAGACCCGTGAAAAAGCCCAGAGGGAGGCAGAAAAAGAACACGGGGGACCCTCATACGGTGCTGGTATGTTTTGAGCTGGTTGTACCGTTTTGTCTTATTATTTTCATTCATTGTTATCTTTGATCTCGTTTTTTCTCAAAATGACATTTTTTAACACTATTTTTTATCTTATTTTGTCCTTTATCAATCAATTTGTTTAAAACTTTGCATGTCTAGAGCTATAGTAATTATCTAAAATCATACAGAAGGAATTTTAAATATCTTTATTATTTTTTGAAAAATTGACATTTTTATGTCAAAAAACATGATTTTTGTCATACCGAAAAAAAAATATTTTTTAAAAATTTGTAAATAAAGATCTATTAATAATATTTAAAAAATGCTCTGTATTTTTTTTAATAATATACAAATATACAACCATGCAAAATTTCAAGAAAATTCCATGGAAACTTATTGAGAAAGTAACTTTTTAAAATAGCACCCAGAGAAGAGTAAAATCCAAGATGGCGGCCGTCACCATGGCAACCGGACACGCCCACCCAAATAAATCACATGGTTCGAATCCATTGGTCATAGGCAATGTCCCATATAAAAAGATATTGGATATAATCATTATTCTTGAAAATAGTTTCAGGTGTCGCCCCTCCCCTTAAGTTCCTTTAATTTATATCCCTCTGCTCTCTTCTCTATCTTTTCTGTAGTTCAATAGCGATTTCTCTCTCCCCCCCCCCCCCCCCCCGCTCAGATCTCCCTCCTCTCCCCTTGATTCCTCTCACTTTCTGTTGCTCTGTACCGACGTGATCATATTTGCAGGACTGATAGCTGGAAGCAATTAAGGGCCTGTTTTAGTATTTTGTAGTGGAGAACATCTTCCGTTGGTTTGAGAGTGTTTCCATCACAATGAGACTATAAAATTTTGGGTTATCAGATATGCAGATAAGTCCACGTCGTTTTGTACTGTTCATTTCCCTTGTTTATAACTCACCCCCCCCCCCCCCCCCCCCCCTCCCCCCCCCAGTACATTGGTGATAGCTGAATAAATAGACAAATTTTGTCCAATAGTTGGGGATCATCAAGGTTTTCCACCTCCCCTTTTTGCGTCTTTTTTTGTGTGTGTATGAATGTGTGTGCATATGTGTGTATATGCTTGCTTTCATGTCTATTGAATGTGCATGTGTGTTTTGTGTTTTTGCGTTGGTGACAAGAGAAAGTGCAATATGCTTGCAGACGACACATCTACGTATTCCTATAATATAAATTCTTAGAACGCCACCTATTCAAATATTTGACTAGATGTAATATCTACAAAACCAACCCTAGTTAAAACCTTTTTATTATTCCATTTACTTTTCAAGCCTTCACGATCTGGTGTTTGTTCTACCTATGAGTGTCCTCTAGTACCTACTATACACACTACACAACTCCAAAATTCGACGTGTTGTCTGACAGAACACTTCTTTCCAAAAAATATTGACCAGAAATATTTTACTTCAAATATCGATCGATTTAGATGAAAATCAGCTTGTCAAAAAGTCCAAAACCATGGAATTGAATTTTTTAAAGTCTCAGGCTTAGTGTTTCTCTAGTTTGAAATAGTTTAACTTCGAGAGATATTAGATTAATTAGTTAACTGACAAATTCTGGAAAAACAGTATTTAAAAATTTGGCCAGAAAACTCGTCCTTCAAATATCGATCAATTTAAATGACCCTCATCTTGGCAAAACTCTCAAACCTGGGACTTCGCGAAGTCAATGCGCTTTACAACGGGTCCCTAGCCAACAACAACACCTAAAATGTAAGACGATACATGACGCTTGTAATTACAATTTTTTAAAAACATCAGACAACGCTCTTAACGGCCAGATAACGGTACTGTTGAATCCCGAAATCCACCGAAATCAACCGAAATCCACCGAAAGCCACGACAGTGGGAGTGACACTATGGGAGGTGGGCACCAGTGGGGAGTGAACCAGAGAATATGGCAAGTCCTTTATAAATCTTATTGGTTGTCTTAACCTATTGACTTAGGATTATGGAGTAAACATTTTATTATCAAAGTGTAAAAAAAAATAATCAGAGTACGACTCGCACAAGGGACTACTTCTTAAGTTCGAATGTAAATTAGTCTTTTGGCTTTGAGAAGTATTACACTTTCTTTATCCCTTTGTTACAAATCCACCATTACACATCGTATACTCGTATAGTGAGTTCAAGGCCAGACAGCGTTTCAGTAAAACCTCTCCAGGGGTCAACAGGTTCTTTTTTTTTCTACCATCAGGATACAATGTTATTTATAAAAATTGCAATAAAACCACTTGAAAAGAATGCTTATTATGTGTGGCATTAAAACGACTAGGCTGGCAAACCTCCCGTATAGATAGTATGCAGATGACGTCATTCAGGCCTTTGTTATTGTTTTTGCCATCCGCGTTTGTGAGTTGTTCTCACTAAACTGTATTAACCAGACTATAAAAGTTCATGGTTACACAGAGTTTGTGTGTTGGTCCGTTATACTTCCGGATGGCAATGTTGTGAACTCCTTGGCCAAGCGCATTCTATCTATACACTTTCGCCTTTGGAGTTGAGTCATGATCCCTTCATCACAGGCGACGTCATAATTCGTTTACACATTGCAAATAATGATTATTGTGACACATACCAGGGTAGCCAGATTTATTTAGGAAAAAGTGCCAAGAAGGTCAAAGAAAATGCCAAATAGTCAGAAAAAATGTTAATATTTTCTAAGCATCATTAATTTGTTCTGTAAAAATGCGCAAAACAATAGAAATGTATCTAAACCCTCTTATCCCATTGCCAATGAGTAGGGCTTCAATTTAATACGTCTTTCAAATTCTCTTGCCAATTTAAGGGTGAAAACGTGTATATTTTATTAAATTAGCGTTAATGTGTTCATGTCATAGATTACATAAAGTGTAATAGATTGCACGAAGTGGTTTGAAGAAAAATAATGCCCCGAAAATACCAATGTGCCCATCCAATTTTTCCATGTCAAACGGCTATTAAAATCGCCAAATCGGTAACTGGTGTCCCGCTCCCACACACACACACACACACACACACACACACACACACACACACACACACACACGCATATATATATATATATATATATATATATATATATATATATATATATATATATATATTATATCGTCATATATAGTAGGCCAGCAACGATAAGGTCGTTATTATTAGTCATAAATTAGTGATCAGAAATCATTATTATATTGATCGTTCAAGTGTGTTTAACAGTTTAACCAGACATGAGTAACAGTGATTTTTTGTGAGACACATACGTATTATCTCTTAAAGGTTGATTATACCAGCTACTTTTTAACAACCAAGTGAGATAAAGATAGAGAGACATCTCATTACAACAGATTAACAGATGACCTGTAGCCTTTCAGAGAGGATTCCTAAACCTGTATACGCGAAGCCGATTGTCTGAACTTACCTCTTCCTGAGACGATTTTAATTGTAATATTTTGAAAAAATACTTTTTTCATGACTCAATCTAATCCCACGGAACCGGAATTCAAGCCCCATTTCGTGCTACCCTTTGGACAGGACGCTTTTCTATCGTAAAGTTACTTTCTGCCATATTTAACAAACCCCGCTACCAAATTGGACAGGAGTTGGGAAATAAGAATAATCTTAATTGTGCCCGGGATCGAAACGGGTCCTTCTGCCATTGAATTATCAGGATGCCATTCGGAATTAGTAAAATAAATAAATAAATAAATAATATTTTCATTATTCATTCCGAAGGAGAGCTTTGAAGTACCGAAATTGACTTCACTCATTTTCTTGTTATTGTTTTTAGAAAGCCATTTTGGTGATAGGTTCTCACTAAATTATAGATAGTATGCAGATGACGTCACTCAGGCCTTTGTTATTGTTTTTGCCATCCGCGTTTGTGAGTTGTTCTCACTAAACTGTATTAACCAGACTATAAAAGTTCATGGTTACACAGAGTTTGTGTGTTGGTCCGTTATACTTCCGGATGGCAATGTTGTGAACTCCTTGGCCAAGCGCATTCTATCTATACCAATCTGGCTATAAACGTTCATGGTTACACATAGTTTTGTGTATTGGTACCTTATACCCGACTGGCGGATGTTGTGAGTGGTTTATTTAAACGCATAACATTAATTCCTGGGGAATCTTGGATTGACCCAGGCGTCAGCTACAGTGAAGGCCGCAAAATGAAGTAAAGACGCTGACGCTGTGCCAGGCTGGGCCCGAAATGACGAAAAGTCAAAGTCTTGCGATTTGTCTGAAATTGAAACTTTACAGTCTAGACACCGGGGGTTAAATTGGTCCCAGGGGAAAATATCTCCAGGTCGACAAAAATAAAGGGAGAAAAAATAATTCATCTCATACAAATAAAAAATCCATTAAAAACATCAACTTGAAAAATAAAACATTTGTTCAGCGCAATATTCATTAAACATGCACAAAGGGGTTCCTAGCCAACAGCAATATATATAACATGTAGGACGAAACATGACGCCTGTTAAGCAATATCAACATTTTTTCCCCGACAGAGACAACGCTATTAACAGCCAGTTGTTCATTTTACACCCAGGAACGGCGAGACAATGTGAGTAAAGAG
>NC_088364.1:21135068-21165068 GCF_034508935.2 Berghia stephanieae
GCAAACCAAATTTGTTTAACATCGACATTAGAATTCAAAGAAAAAAGAAAAATGGAATAAAAATACGTTACAATGGTCACTATCATTGTACAATGGTTATACTCGTTGGTCCTCTATAAGGCCAGTTACCCCGCCCACGAGATTATCTGAATAAACATCGGATAACGGGACCAGTTTTACGTGATTTTCGCACAAACAGCAGTATCGGCAACCGTTTCTGTATATACCTTATTCTTTACCAAGCAGCCCTGACCACTGCAGCGTGAAACGGTGCTATTTTGTTGTTGTTGTTGTTGTTGTTGTTGTTCAAACTGAGGCGTTGGTTTATTACAAATTCATTTCTACAAAGTTAATACTTTTAAAACACATCTGACCAATCAGAGCTATAGTTCGTTTGCTTGCACATTGAGTACGTCATTACGACTTCCACGATTTTTCCCTCATAAGTCTCAGGTTTAAGACCTGTTGACACATTGAGAGTCCTCTTGATCAATCATTATCATATTATGAAGTATAAACATTAGAAGAATTTAGACAGATTTTTTTTTAGGTCAAAATAAAACAAAAGTGATTTGTCAGTTGTTGAAATCACTGGCTATTTATTGTCATGCGCCGTTTTCAGCATAGCATTCATCTCACTTCTCGCTGTTGTCCGTGGCCATTTTCGATGACCCATTTTGAAGGGGGAGGGGGAGGGGGGACTCATCATCGAATTCCAAACATTCTTATCGGGATATTGAATAGGAATTATGTATTACCGATCAGGACCATAGATTTAGATAGTCTAAGGAATTGCTACAAGAGTCTTGTTTTATAAGTTGATGTGTAAGAACGCTGTTACTTGGCTGCGGATGAAACTCATATCTTGATATATAGTTATCAAGGGCAGTTTTGAGCTGGACTTTCATGAAAAAAAAACATTTGTATATTTGTTTTAAAGATCCACCTTATTTTGTGTACATACTCAACTTATTTGAGATAAAATATTTAAAAAATATTTATAACCGGCGACATAGATCTATTTTTCAATTCTTGACAACCATTAAAAGCCACTACACACATAGACATCCCCATCTCAATCGCGGCTAACGTCAGAGTAACATTTGTTGTTATTTTTTTGCCAAACAGAAGGTTGGTCATTTCTCGCCACAAGTTTTAAATGATTGACGTTAGACAATAAAAAAATGATTAAAGCTCGACAAAAGATGATTTTGATTTACCCGCCTAGACTGACGAAAATAGATATTCTGATGAACTTACTAACCCATTAAGAAAGTGACATTTGATTGAAGCGCTTACTATAAAGTAGTAAAAGTGTGAATAATGATTTATAGAACCATAACAAATGAGTAGCAGAGCTCACAGAGCAATACAACGAAATAAATGATGGCCTTGGTCGAATCGAAATGTTGTTATTTCAATATAATTATAAAACATTGATTGTTCAAAATTATTTGAAATGCGAGTACACTAATAATTTCATTAGTTTTATTGAATCTCACGCATGGATACATAGAGATACATCGACCAAACATTTTACATATTGAAATATTTTGACATTCATGCACAGAGTGTGTGCATTTAAATTAACAACAACAACATTAAACAACAACAGAATCCCCCCCCCCCCCCAAAAAAAAAAAAAAAAAAAAAAAAAAAAAAAAAAAAAAAATAAATAAATATTAAAAAAAGTCACACCTGCCTAGTACTATGAAAAATTCGTAGAAATACGAATTTTTAGCTCCAGCTACATAACTGCATTCGCCTCTTTGACGCAGTAAATCTTGTTAAAAAGGAAAATTTAGACCCAAGAACGTATATTCAGGACTTTGGAGTATTTTTTGGATCATGCTGAGGACAAATCATTTATTTCTGAAGCTATTTAAAGTGGATTTTTCTTTTTTTTTTTTCCATTGGAAACTACGAATTTTTGAAATTTCAAGTAGGCAGCTCTGAAAGATTACAGGCCAAAAGAGACCGTCGTATCAATTGCCTCATCCAACTCGGCGTTATTGAAAGTTGATATTATAAGAATGATAAATTACGCCAATGTTATATTATGTAAGAGTGGATAAACTTTATTTGGACGGTATCCAACATTCAGATTTATTCCGATCGCGTTTATCTTTTCTTCCCTCCATGGCTGATGTAATCGCGTGATATGATAATTTTCCCCCCATATCCCTTATGTTAATACAATGCACATGCACACCATGAATACAACATGTGTCATTTCCATGTCAGTGATCAGAAATACATGCCGCTGGTGATGACTAACATTATTGGACATAATATATGAATAATTGAAAGAACACGATTTTATGAGAAACCACTTGTAAAAGACACAACAATTAGTGGCATATATCTAGATACCAACGCTGTTATTGTTTACTGATAAGACATCTTTGCTTCGTTTTGACCCCAACCATTTTTTACTTCAATATCAATTGATTATGCCTAACTTGTTAAAATTGCCACAAGTTTTTATTAAAGAAGGCTCGGCTTTCAGACTTTTTGGCAATTTGGACAAGTTGGAGATCATCTGACCGACATTTGAAACGAACGTTTTAAGGTAAAAAGAAGTTATTTTCTTTTCTTCTGTCCAAGCAAATCGGCATGCGCGAAAAATAAACGATGAGACTGATTTTCTCAACTAGGTTTTATGTCGGGGTTAACTGGACGCCGACAATTGACTTTTAAATAAAACTGAACAGACATGACTTTTTGTATGTTAAATATAAGACTATAAGCAACTTAATAAGGAATTGAAAAGATTGTACTTACGGGTAAAGTTGATGGGAAGAAAAGAAGAGGGAGACATAGGATAGATTACATTGGCAATCTGAACGGATGGATTGGTGGAGGAGGAACAGGAACCGAGCTATTGAGAAGATCTGAGGACAGATATGGTTGGAGGGACTTGATCGCCGATGTCTGCAACAGGCCTGGCACTTGATGATGATGATAAGCAAATCAGGTTTAAATTGAACTGACAGGCTATGGCTCCCAGAGATATATTATATTAACGGCTTCTTCACCAACAACAGGAACAGCATCACATTCGTTATGATACGATGAACTGATTTCTTATTGATGTTTTGTTGTGTACCTCACAAAGAAGAAACTTTTAAAAAATCAATTCAAGAGTGCGGCAGAGTAAGCCTAGATACTTCTCATCATTAAATTTTTGTTGACGACAACGGTGTCTCGTCACGTGAGGCATAGCGCGAACGAGTTGATATTCGTATTTAACTTAGTGTGTGACAATAATTGCAAGATTCAAATAATATTATATCCTTGGGGAAGGCAGTTTACACACATTTACTTTACTCAACAAGACTGATCAACCCGTATCAAATTAACCCTATTGCTTCTTGAATGGAAAATTGGTCTGGAAGGACGCCTATCGCGTACTACTTTTTACATAATATCTGAAGCAGATCAAACTGCCATACATACTATACTAAATATAAAGATCCGTGAAACATATCAATACATGATTTGCACTCAGGAAAGGTTATTCAGCTGGATCACCATTCGTGATGACTGGAATGCCTCGGGACACGTAAGCAAATAGAAGACATAAAGATGAAACGTCCCAAATGCATCGTTTTCTAGCTGCTCCTCTAATACATAATATTCATAATTAAGATTAATTATGTTCTAAAACCGGAGACCCGTTCATATCATACAGAGCAGGGTTAGAACAGAGCAACAAGGTAACAATTATTAAGGAGAATCCGTAATGACCCCATTAATGTCATTTGGTCTTGGCCTGTGCTACTACTACATATTATTATAACAAATTCATTCGAGTGTTTATGTTTATTAATCAACCACTTTGACGCCCAAACAAATAATATTACATGGCAAGCCTAATATCTGTCATTGTTCTCTTGAGTGTTATGTAGAAAATAAAAATTATCGTTGCCATTTGGTCAGGACCCTATTTGCTGAATAAATTCTGTGAGATCTGGGCAATCAGTGATGACGAACAAGATGGCAAAGTAACCCAGCATCTTAAAACGGTCTGGGTGAACATGATGCCGAGAAATACATTTGGAGCTTTTTATTCTATAGAAGAAACGAATTTGACGTCACTCAGCTCTTTGCTGTTGTTTTTAGCCAGCAATTCTTATGAGCAGTTTTCACTGAATTGTATTAATCATACTATAAACGTTTAATGTTACACATAGATTTGTGTGTTGATACGTTATATCCAGCTGGCGGATGTTGTGATTTTTAAAATCTAAACGCATACTATCAATAACATTTAAGATAAGATTAATACCTTCATTGGAAAGTCTTTCAGAACCATTTGGCCCATGTAGCCATTTTATCCCGGTTTCTGTAGCGTGACACAGACAATACTAATTGCTTGTTACCCTTTGTACAGGATACCAGTGTATCACAAAGTCTTTTCCAAAAGATCGAACAAGCCAAGCTACCCATTCATGGCTGGGTGGCAGTAGGGAGGGGTTGGGGGGTCGAAAAAAAGACATCTCGATCTCACCCGGGACCAAACTCGCCCATTCAGCATGTGAGGCGCGTGCTCTAACAACTAAGTTATCGGACCCCCCCCCCCCCCCCCCCCCCCCCCCCTTCATTGGAAATAATGCGTGGTGATTCTTTATCTTGACAATACCAAGTGATACGGGGTAGATTGTCTGGGATCGTGAAAGTACTAACGAAAAAGTGAAAATTGAAAGGATTTGGGTGGGAACAGTACATACAATGGATGTTTCGGGTACAAACTCCCCTCAGCAATACAATAAACGAAGGAACGTTCCAACTGTTCCCACCCGAAGCCTTTCTATCTTCACTTTTTCATTAGTATTTTCTAGAATTATGACTATTTTCGTATGTTGAAATTTTATGTTCTATTTTGACATATTTGACTGGTCGAGATTTATTGTCCTTCTTTCCACTTTCCTTCTTGCAAACTTTTTCTTTATTTTCCGGTCTGTTATTTTTGTTTTGCATTTTGTTTTTGTTTTGTTGATTTTTATCGTCTCTTGTTTCTTTATTTATTTGCCTGTTTATTTGCTATTGGATAATAGCAGTAAACCCTCCCCCATTAAAAAAAATACCCTCCACAAAAAAAGAAAAAAAAAAACAACTAAAAAGGAACAACAAACAAACAAGCAAATTAACAAATCAAAACAAACCTGAGCATTTATATAGAGAAATATTCACTAAACGTGTTAAAGAGTCCCATTGAAAATTCACGGAGAAATAAAAGAAAAAAAATCGGAATGGGTCCATTGCAATGACATAAACACACACACACACACACACACACACATACATACACACACATGCTAACCCCTGATTTCAGCCATCTCTGCATGAAAGCATTCAATTCACTTTTCGCCATTGAGTGATACCAAAACAAAACAAAACAAACAACAACAAAAATAAAAGAAAAGAAAGAAAAGAAAAACGAACAAACAAAAATGAAAACAACAAAAGCAATCAAACAGAAACAAAAGAATACAGTAATGGGTGATAATTGAAGAGAAACAATGTCATAAAGCAGATTAATGCATAGTAACTTAAAGAATTGTCCATCAAGATACATCAACAAGGCCAACGAACTAAAACATTAAACATACCCGTTTTCTCATAGAAAGAGATATCGAATAGCCATTTTAGATGACGATAATGATGATGTCGATGAAAAGGATGATGTTGTTGATGATGATGATGATGATGATGATGATGATGAAGATGATGATGATGATGAAGATGATGATGATGGTGATGATGATGATGATGATGATGATGATGATGATGATGGTGATGATGATGATGATGATGATGAAAATGAAACGACGATAACAACGATAATAATTATGAAGACGGTGGGAATGAAGATAATGGTGATGGTGAAGATGATGATGATGATGATGATGATGATGATGATGGTGGTGATGATGATGATGTTGGTGTAGATGATGATGATGATGATGATGATGATGATGATGATGGTGATGATGATGTTGGTGTTGATGACGATGATGATGGTGATGATGGTGATGATGATGATGATGATGATGATAATGACGACGACGACAATGAAAATCATGATGTTGATAACGACGACAATGACAACGCAACGATGATGATGGTTATAATGGGGATGACGATGGTGACGATACTTCTAATGATATAAACAACTCATGAAATATGAATAATTAATGCACGTGCATATCAAGAGTTATTTGATGTTGATCTGGCATTTACTACACAAACATTAATGTATCGTCATAACACCAGATACTTTATTTATAATTATCGAACAAACGTTAACACACTCATACGTGTGTTGACTCTGGACTTCATCTATTTCATAACACACGCAATAAAAGCATCCAGTGCCTGATGAGAAACAGAGCCGTGGTATAAAATATCTGTTATACCGGTGTAGTCAATGGGCAAAAAATTACCCCGGTTTTCACTTTTCACCAGATTTAAAAGAACTAGTTACCAAATCGCTGTTGGTTGGATTGTTTGTGTGTGTGTGTGGGGGGGGGGGGGGGGGGGGGGTCATAAAAGATCTACACAGCATCCGTGTTCGATACCAGTCCCTTTGCACCTGAGGCGAGTGCTCAACCAATGAGCTATCAGATCCCCCCCCCCCCCCGTACAAAATGCAAAACATAACCTCTAGTGCCAGAGAAAAAATTCTTAAAATATTGCAAAATGCTACCCTCCCTCTCCAAATCCAACTAAAAACAACTACAAAGAAATGAAGAAAAGAACAGAATAAAGTAAAGAGTCTTTGCCCCTCCAATTCAGTTGCAAATAGTACAAATGAGTGCAAAATTGAAGAACAGAGACAATTTTATTGATGTTGATCAAAATGGAGTTGGCACGAGGATTATACCCCAATTTCCAACCATCTAATAATAGCTCTTGGATTGAGCAATATCCATTTAATGTGCTCAAAGCGCCTAATAAGTGACTCGAAGTCAACAACAACACTTAGCATGTAGGACGAGACATGATGCCTGTTAAGCGATATTACTTGTACATTTTTTAAAAACAACTGAGACATTAGTATTGCCAGTAATTTACTTTTTTCGGTTACATCTGAGTCCAGTGCGAGAATGGACGTAAGGTGTCTTCTACAAGGACTCATTTTTGCGCCACCCAAAGTGGGACTCAGACCACGACCTACAAATCGTGGCCGAAGCGGGGGATGCCAAAATGCCAAACCCAATTTTTCCATGCCAAATAGCACTTCAGAGTAAAGGCTTGTATATGGAACTTGGCATTTAAAAAGCCAAACTGGCAACACTTTGACAATAATCGAGTATTAGTCCTTGAATCAGCAATCCACAAAGTCCAAAATCGGCGAAATCTAAAGCGATTATGCAGCATCAAGTCGAAAACGTTTACCATAATAATTAAAGCATTGATTGCATGGAGATAATTGGGCCAATACAATTATCATAATGATCAAAAGACCAATAGTTGTTACCAGCGAGTTCAGGGACTATAGTTATTACTAGGAAAACAAAAATAGACTCGGTGAGTATATTCCATCTTTAAAAAAAAAACAGAATTAAAATTGAGCTCTTATAGATAGTATGCGCTTGGCTAAGAAGCTCATAACATTGCCATCCGGAAGTATAACGGACCAACACACAAAACTGTGTGTAACCATAAACTTTTATAGTCAGGTTAATACAGTTCAGTGAGAATCACTCACAAACGCGGATGGCAAAATACAATAACAAAGGCTTGAGTGACGTCAACTGCATACTATCTATATAGATAGTATGCGCTTGGCTAAGAAGCTCATAACATTGCCATCCGGAAGTATATATATATATATATATAATGGCACACACTATGTTCATATCTTAATTCGTCATCGTCACATTGTTATTTTTGAGGTCTTTGTTTCCCTAACTCATCTGCCTGCCCAGCAGTGATTTGTTGCGGAGTCAAATGTCATAATTTTGACATTAAATTCCAAATAAGATTCATTAAAACTGAAGTGATTCAGAATTAGTTACAGGGGAGGTGGGTTTTTTTATGGGGGGGGGGGGGGGGGGGGGTTTGATTATTTGTTTTGTTTGTTTCTTTGAGTTATTTATTATTAATTTTCTTTTTTCAAAAAAAAATAAATTCGCATGGATAAGAGAAAGCATTAATTACTCTATTGACGTGTTTCTGGTGCATGTTAAAAGTCATTTCGCTCAAATCTAAGTGGCACCCAGTTAACGAATCACTGATTCACAGGGGTTAAGGCAGGTCCGTTTGCCAAAATCAAGTGTGTCCTGATAAGTAACAAATAAATTACAACAAGCCCGAATTCTCTCTCCACCCAAATAAATGAATCGAAATGTGGGCGTTAGGTTTTATTTTATTTCGTTTTGACCAGAATAATACTTTTCCTTCCTTCAGGAAAGTGAGTGGAGCAGGCACATAATATGTTGATTATAACAAGAAATGAAGTGAGTAGGAAAGTGCCAGAAGACAACAGATAATAAAAACTTCGCGGCATGGGGGCTAGTGTCTCTCTCTCTCTCTCTCTCTCTCTCTCTCTCTCTCTCTCTCTCTCTGTGTGTGTGTGTGTGTGTGTGTGTGTGTGTGTGTTTGTGTTTAATTTTTGATTAAGTGAATGAAACGCATATTATAGGTAGGTTATTCTTGGTGTAAACTATGTGCTGAAAGGAATGTTTTCTTAGAATAATAAAGAGTTATAATCGTTTTAGCACACTATAAATACCACATAGACGTCTATGTATCACGTATCACTTTTCATATCGCATACACGGCTGATCAATGAAGGATTATATATAGTGTAAACCATTTGCTGGTAGGATTGTTATATTTACACCAAAAATAACATTTCTGTGATTAAGTGTTGATGCGACACGTACGCGATTATTGATACGCGATACGTTTTACCTAGTGTGCTTATATATATATATATATATATATATATATATATATATATATATATATATACATACATACATATAATATATATATATATATATATATATATATATATATATATATATATATACATACATATATATATATATATATATATATATATATATATATACATATATATATATATATATATATATATATACATATATATATATATATGAGTGTTGGTGGGTACTTGTAGGTACGAGAGTGCTCGATAACGTTGGTTAGAGCTAAAAAATTATAAATTGAGTCACTCACTTATTTATGGCCGGAACACATGTTTCTGTGGTCTCCATCCACGTCGTCAGTCGGTATATTATGTCCGTAGTATGATTTTATTCCAAATGGAATGTGACTCCATTTATAATGTATATATATATATATATATATATATATATATATATATATATATATATATATATATAACTCTGTTCTTATAATCTGTGAGTCCGTTCTATATCACCATTATATTGGCATAATTTATTTGGCCAATTATCAATTCTCATTTATACATAACAATCCTCTCAATTATCTTGGTTTTCCCCTAATTTGTAAAGATTCTGTAAGACACGGTTGATTTACTCCACTCTTGAATCGAATCGATTTATTGTAGATTGGGAAGATATTAAAATGTTTACTGTATCACGGCATTAATTTGATTGACAAGGAAGTGTAAACATGAACTCTGGGGAATATCATGCAATCCAGGATTTTATAACGACCTTTGTGTGGCCTTGTTGTAGTCTTGTGGTAGGACACTAATTGGTTTCTGATCTGTTCGTCCTTGTTCGAGTCCCAATGTGGGCTTTTTAAAGTTGAGTCCCTGAAAAAGGCACTTAGCTCACTTTATCTCATCGTACTTGGGTGTAGAATGAGTACCTGGTGGTCATAGCGTTGTCTTTGTCGAAAAAGAATGTATTAAGAGCATCACAGTGGCATTTCTCGTCGCACATGTTAAGGGTTTCTGGTGGCTTGGAATCCCTTGTAAAACGCTTTGAACTCGTTGAGTGGATATTGCGTTATATATGAAATAAAAATCTCAAACTCGTGTGATATTTGTGTGAATGTATTTTTCATCTCGTCGCTGAAAACTGTTTCTTTCAGTGCCTGATCTTCTTTAAGCAAATATGTAATCAACGAATCGATGAAATCAATCAAACCAGCGTATCATTGAGATATCACGTGAGACAGCTATTCTTGACAGACAACTTTTACTTCAGGACTGTCAAGATTATGATGATTCCCCTTCCAAGCTTTCAAGAAAATTAAACCTGAGACTTCGAAAGGTTGAAGAATATTGACAATTTTGAGGTCATATTAATATCATTATTTGAACGGTTAATAGAAAACATTTCCGGCAAACTGAATGAAAGTCTCAGTGTAGGACATTCAGCTCCAGATGTCTATGAAATCCTTCTTTTCTATTATATTTTGTTTTTGTTTCTTTTGCTATTTGTTTTTGTTAATTTAGAACTCATTAGTCTTAACTATGGGAATCGAACGTAATCAACGGTTTAAAAGGCTACGAGATATCCTCGTTTTTTACAGGATATGATATTATTGGATTCTGCTTTCAAGGATTTTTTAAAAAAAGTTTGGTGATAACGAAAGAAAAACAAAAAAGATAAAGAATGATTCAGGTTTCAGTGTAACACTTTGCCATATGGAATTAACACTGTCAAAACGATTCTAATTTGCTTTTTATAATACCAACCGTCGACTTCATTTCTGCCTCAGGTGTCCTTGATACCAACACAAATAACACCTGCTGCTCATATCTCCATGTTTTGTTTTGTTTTGTTTTCGGTCTTCTTTCGTGTTCTTTTTTGTTTTGTATTGTATGTTTTTTTTTTGTTTGTTTTTAATTAATTTTTTTTGTCTTTGGTTGTTTTTTCTTTTTTGTATTGTTTTTTTTTCTCTCATTGTTTTGGTCCTTTTCCTTTCTCATTGCAGAGTAACATGTTCAAATTTCATAGTGTTTCACGCCCAGTTTAATAAGTAGAAGATACGTTATCTCCATGTACACAACTAACCAGTTGTGCTTGATGATGGCCCAGTTTTAATGAAGCAACACAACGTGTGCGAGATTACCTCAATCTTGATGAGAGTCACTTGTCAATAATTCATGGCTGATTGATTTTATTTGCGTTTCTCAAATTACCAGTCTCTCCTGCCTCACATTGACAAAACGACATTTTTCATTTCGGTCCGAAAACTTTCACTCCCCTGATCAATGGATTACGATGACCCTCAAAATATCCTGGTTGTTCAGTTGGTAGAGAACTTGCCTCAAGGAAGGAACCTGTGTCGATCCCGGGTATAGCCGATGTTTGTTTTACCCCCCCCCCCCCCCCCTTCCCCATCCACCCAGTAGTGATTGAGTGGCTAGGTCCTTAAATCTGTCGGAAATTCCTTTACGATAGTAAAGCGTCCTATCTAAAGAGTTGCAAGCAATTGCTACTGTCCGAATACGGCTATAGAGACTGTGATAAATTCCATCTTCATTGGCCTTATGGCCCTAAATGACTAATGTTTGTTAAGATTTCTTAAGCTCGAGACTTTCATGAAGATTCGGGTTTATGGAAGTTTGACTATGGAGTTCATCGATATTTGAAATAGAAAAATTCTAGCCAAAATTTTTAAAAGAAGTTTTGTCATCGCACATCAGTACAGTCCTGCTGTTCTCTGAAAAAAATAAACCGTTTTTTAAATTTTGGCCAGAAAACCCGTCCTTCAGATATCGATTGATTTAAATGATCCTCACCTTATCAAAAACACCTGACTATTGAAGTCCCAGGTTTGAGAATTTTTGACAACGTGGGGGTCATTTTAATTGATCAATATTTAAAATACGAGTTTTCTGGCAAATTTTTTTAAAATCTGTTTTCTAGAGTGGGGGAGTGTTTACTGACTAGTGCATATTGGATTGCGTGCAACCAGGAAGCCTGAAAAATAAATTGTTGAAAATCTGGAGAATTCCTTTTTGACGAGTGTAGGAAATTGTTTTGATTGAAGGCTATGCAGTTCAGTGTGAGAATATTAAATGTAGATACAATTACTGTACTAGATATTACTCTCGTTATGATCAAAATATTCATTTGATTTCGTGTACGTAAGTAATCCATATTGTTGTGTGATATATTAATGGAGTCAGACTCTCCCTCTCTCTCTCTCTCTCTCTCTCTCTCTCTCTCTCTATCTATCTATCTATCTATCTATCTATCTTTCTCTCTCTCTCTCTTTCATTCTCTTTCTCTCTCTCTCTCTCTCTCTCTCTCTCTCTCTCTCTCTCTCTCTATCCATCTATCTATCTATCTATCTATCTATCTATCTCTCTCTCTCTTTTCTCTCTCCTCTATCTAACTCTATCTCTTTTTTTCACGCCCTCTCTCTCTCTCTCTCTCTCTCTCTCTCTCTCTCTCTCTCTCTCTCTCTCTCCTCCCTCTCTTTCTCACTGGCTGGCTGGGTGTGTAGGTGGGTAAGTGCTTTATGTGTTTGCATCCCTTTCTCTAAACCTTGTTCATTTAGTTTATTAAATATTCACTTTGACTTGGCGAAGCTCTCTACTATGTAATACATATTGTATGACATTTTAAATGACTTCAGACTCTCTCTCTCTCTCTCTCTCTCTCTCTCTCTCTCTCTCTCACACACACACACACACACACTCTCTCTCTCTCTCTTTCTCTCTCTCTCTCTCTCTCTCTCTCACTCTCCCCCCCTCTCTCTCTCTCTCTCTATCTATCTCTCTCTGTCTCTCTCTCTTTCTTGGTCACATCATCTCCTTTTGTTTTCAGAAGCTTTTGCCAAGCACTGACGGGACGTGGTGCGTAGAATTAGTACTTTCTGCAGATTGCATTATATATATATATATATATATATATATATATATATATATATATATATATATATATATATTCCTCTCTTTCTCCCTTGCTTTCCCTATCTCTGCTCCTCCTCATACTGCAACCAGTAAAGAATACCCCGCTACAATTCTTACTATATTTTGTTTTATTTGTTTTTAACGTGCCTTTGTTTACTGTTTCGCTGACGAAGGGTTTGTACCCGAAACGTACATTGTCTGTAAGGCTCCCATCCCAAGCCTCTCCATCTTCACCTCCTTTTCGTTCGTAAAACGTACAGTAACATTACATTACTACAACATGGAAAGTGTTATGGTATGTCATAACTTGCCAACAGTCAGGTTTAACTTTGACCAATGGATTCAATAGTCTGATTCCGATGTCATGTCGCGCAGCAACGGCGGCCATCGTGGTTCAAAACTAAGAAAATCGGGAGTTTTTATTCTTCATGATGGCTAGAACTTTTCATATATCTTGTGATCAGAATGTGTAAAAGTCAAAACATGATCAGATTTACAATGGGTTTTTTTTCTCCTCTGGATACGCTTTTATGCTCGTCGGAGAATATTTCATAAGGACGTCCGCCATTGTTCCGATAGTTTAGAGCCAGTTACTAAGTTGCAAACAAGTCCGTATAAATAGTTCGAAGTTGACGTCACTCAGGACTTTGTTATTGATTTTTGCCATCCGCGTTTATGAGTAATTCTCACTAAACTGTATTAACCTGACTATAAACGTTCAAAGTTACACATAGTTTTGTGTGTTGATCCGTTATACTTCCGGATGGCAATGTTGTGAGCTTCTTAGACAAGCGCATACTCTCTATAGATAGAACGAAGATAACGTCACTCAGGCTTTTGTTATTGTTTTTTTGCCATCCATGTTGGTGAGTAATTCTCACTAAACTGTATTAACGTTTAACATTACACATAGTTTGTGTGTTGGTCCGTTATACTTCCGGGTGGCAATGTTGTAAGTTTCTTAGCCATGCGCACACTAGAGAGCTCTATGGATCCAATGAGCGTTCGGAATATTGCATTTTCCAATTAACTGCTGTGCTGTGGAAAAACTCGTATATTTAAAAATTTGGCCAGAAAACTCGTCCTTCGAATATCGATCGATTTAAATGACCCCCATCTTGGCAAAAAAATTTCCAATTTCAATCTTGGAACTTCGTGAATTCCCAGGTTTGAGAGTTTTTTGTTGTTTTTTTTTTTTCCAAGATGAGGGTCATTTAAAGAAGCCCCAATTTGTGGTATGACACTCGCGTTCGGATAGGAAGGTCCTGGGTTCGAGCCTCGCTCGGCGCATAGTTGATTCATTGGAAAAGGCTCTTTACTCACATTCTCTCATCGTACTCAGGTGTAAAGTGAGTAGAACCTGGCCGTTAATAACGTTGTCTCTGTCGGAAAAAATTGTAATATCACCTAACAGGCGTCATGTCCCGTCTTACATGTTAAATGTTGCTGTTGGCCAGGGACCCTTTGTATAGCGCTTTGAGCACGTTTAGTGGATATTGCGCTGTAGATAGTTCGAAGATGACGTCACTCAGGTCTTTGTTATTGTTTTTTGCCATCCGCGTTCATGAGTAATGCTCACTGAACTGTATTAAACCGACTATAAACGTTCATGGATACACACAGTTTTGTGTGTTGGTCCGTTATACTTCCGGATGGCAATGTTATGAGCTTCTTAGCCAAGCGCATACTATCTATAAGAGCAGTCAACAAAACAACTCAGTCCTGACGATGGCAAATTAAGCCTGAAACATTAATGTAGACTGTCTCAAACATTGTGGCAAATATTTTAAATAATAATAATTCGCTCCATTACTGCATGTCGAGCACTTTTCGTACCATATTTGTATCAAACACGATTCAATATATATATATATATATATATATATATATATATATATATATATATATATATAATACTTTTTTTTTTTAACTTTAGCTTTTATATAGCGCATTATCCACTAAACGTGCTCAAAGCGCTTTACAAGGGACACGAGACAAGACGGCTGTTAGTCGATATTACAATTTTTAGGACATAGACAACGCTGTTAACAGCCAGGTACTCATTTTACACCTGAGTACAGTGAGAGAATGTGAGTAAAGAGCCTTTTCCAATGACACAACTATGCGCCAAGTGAGGTTCGAACCCATGACCTTTCGATCCGAAAGCGAGTGTCATACCACTAGATCACATAGCCATATATATATATATATATATATATATATATATATATATATATATATATGTATAATATACATATTGTACAATTTTTCTGGTCCTATCGGAGATGGATGTTTAATTCGTGGGTCATAGTAGTGGAAAGCAGACATAACGCCTGATAGGCTGCACCATTACGTCATTGACATGTTGGGCAGGAGATATCTAAATTTGATTCTCAGGGTTGATGAAACCACGGACAAATTAATTGGGACAGGACTGGCCAAGTTATGGGATTTTATCACGAGATCATATCTTGCATCCGCCATTACCATCCATACTCTTGACAAAACACACCCTTTTCATTTTGTTCAGAAAACTGTTACTTCAAATATCAATCAATTACGATTTATCCCATGTCCAAGCTGCCAAAATTTACCAAAGTCTCAAGTCCAAGCCTTACTTGATTAGATCTGGACTTTTTTTTTTTTTTTTTTTGGCAATGACAAAGTCCCTATAACATTAATCTATTGATATTTGAAGTACATGTTTTCTGGCCAATATGAGAGTTAAATGCGTTTTCTTCGCAAGGTAGATCAACGTGCGTCTGTAAATCAGGAGGGTGACAAAAACATTCATAAATAAAATCAAATGTTTTATTTTTAAAAAAATCAAAATTAACTCTTTACCTACTATCAACGTGATTGTAAACAAAACAAAACAAAAAAAAAAAAAACAAACAAAAAAAAAAACAACAACAAAAAACAGCAACATCAACAAAAAGAAACAAAACCGCGAGCCGCGCGACATGTATTTCAACAGTATGTTGTTAGGAGAATTATTTTGTGCACATTATCCTCAACTATCGGAGATGGAAGCTAAATATTGCGGCCCCGCCCACTCTATAATAAAGCCGAGTGTTTTTAAACGCAAATAAATAATGTGTCTAATAGGTTCCATGTTTCGTCCTGTGTGTCAAGTGTAGGTTGTTCCATGACAAGATTGGTTTTTAAATGATGAAGAGGCTTCGAACAAAACATGCAATTCTCAATGCATTAGTTCCAAAAGAAGCATCAATAAAATATTGCGATTCGGTAATTTTAAAAATTTACCAAACATTTTGTAATCGATTTTATAACATTTTGGTAATTTATTCTCAAAAGTTTTGCCAAAAGATATTGATTTTTCACTTGTATTGTAAACGTGGGCAAATTGAAAGACTGATAAATTGCATTATTTTGACTTTTTTATTCTTTTAAAAAGGTTACTCAGACTGGTTTTTTATTCGGTCCAAGTAATTTCTCATTTTTTTCTCCATCCTGGTGTATTTTATTGCCTTATTTATAGCAGGAACGCGTTTGAAATCCAATTGCCTTCTTCACAATATCATAATAAACACAAAGAACATTAATATAAAATTAATTCGTTCGCAGACGTTATGATTTTAGTATTAATTGATTTCAAACATAGAACAGAAAACAAGTGCTACACATTCTTCAAAGCAAGTAACTGGGAGACTTGTCTCTCGCATTTCAAGGAATTGCTATTTTTAGTCCACCAATCAAAGTTCAAGGAGCGAAATCGAAAGTCAGAGACGTTCCTTTTTTTATTCCTATACATTCGTACTCTGAAAGAAAAAACAAAATCATGTTAAAATAATTTGGCCAGAAAACTCGCCCTTCAAAAATCCGTCGAATAAAATGAATCTCATGTTGTCTCACAAAAAAAAAAAACAATTTAAAAAAGCAAACAAACAAACAAAAACAAAAAACAAAAACAAAAAACAAACGCTCGAACCCTGAATTCCCACTTTTGAGAATTTTTGACAAGGTGTGGGTCATTTTAATCGACCGATATTTCCAAAATGTTTTTTTTTTCCAAAATGTTTAAAAAGTCCCCCCCCCCCCCCCCCCCCCCCCCAGACTGGATGTTACTCGTATGACCGTTTTAGATCGTGATATAAAATTCATAATAAAAATCATCCCTACAGTTCCAACATGCTGATAGCGTTTTACGATGAATCACTTTCCTTTAGGTTTCACTATACGTCTGAGTTACGTCCTTTTTGATGGGACGTATCAATATAATTTTGTTGTAGAGTACTATGACTCCTACAATATGCTTCACTGCCTATCCAGGTACTCATTCACATCTGAGTAATAGCACAGTAGTAATAGTGATAGTAAAAGTGGTGGTAGTGATAATAGTAGAGTAGTAGTACTTTTAGTAGCGGTAGTTGTAGTAGCAGCAGCGGTAGTTGTTTTTATAGTAGTAGTAGCAGACTTGTAGTAATAGCAGCAGTAGTAGCAGTGGTAGTAGTAGTAGTAGTAGTAGTAGTAGTAGTAGTAGTAGTAGTAGTAGTAGTAGTAGTATTAGTAGTTTGTTGTGTTGTTGTTGTGTTAGTTAGTAGTAGGTAGTAGTAGTAGTTAGTAGTGAGTAGTAGTGTAGTAGTAGTAGTAGTAGTAGTAGTAGTTAGTGTAGTAGTAGTAGTAGTAGTAGTAGTAGTAGTAGTAGTAGTAGTAGTAGTTAGTAGTAGTAGTTAGTAGTAGTAGTAGTAGTAGTAGTAGTAGTAGTAGTAGTAGTAGTAGTAGTAGTAGTAGTAGTAGTAGTAGTGGTGGTGGTGATGGTGGTGGGGCAGCATATTGTTGTAGTTATAGTGGTAGTAGTAGTAGTTCCAGAATCAGCAGAAGTTGCTCTAGTATTAGTACTAGTGGTTGTAGCAGTTGTAGTGGTGGTGGTGGTGATAGTGGTGGTGTATTAATAGTACATAGTTACAGTAATTTACATCAATTGTATTACTGTAACTTTGAACAGGATAAAATTACCTTCCTTTTGGCAGGCATCCATCTTCAATCCATCCATCCATCTACCCTTTCATTTATCCCTTCATTCATCCATCCATCCATCCATCCTTTCATCCATCCCTCCATCCATCCATATATCCTTTTATCCATCCATCTACACTTTCATCCATCCCTCCATCCACCCGTCCATCCATCCATCCATCCATTAACTGAAACCATCTCCTCATTAGTTATTCATTCATTCCATTTATCCGTTCATCCGTAAATCAGCAATCGTCATTTTCTTTCCCGTTTACCTATCCACACTCGACAAACAACTTATTTACCTCAACATTGATCAATCAAAGAACCCATGCAAACAACTAGAAAGTGATAATCACACAAATACACACAGATAAACACCCACACACGTAGTCACACAAACAAACACGCATAGGTCATTTATGTATATATATATATAATATTATATATATATATATATAATAATATAATATTACACACACACACACACACACACACACACACACACACCTAGACAAACTCATGTTGAAACACATACATATTAAATGTATGTTTGTTTTTAAACTCTCTTTTATACTATTTTTATCCGATTTCCATGTATCTATATCAGCTGTCTATAGTTTATATATTATATAAAATAAGTGATACTAGACTGCCAGAAGCTGTGGACTGTAAAAAGTAATAAACAAAAATAAATATAACAGCTTCTTCAAAAAGAACAAAATACCAAACACTGAACGTTTCGGATAAAACCCTTCTTCAGCCAACAACAACAAAAAACAATAAAGACCTAAATACATTACTATCTGGAATTTAGTCATGTATTTATGTCTTTATTGTTTGTTTGTTTGTTTTTTTTTGTTGGCTGAAGAACGGTTTGAGCCCGAAACGTTCCGTGTTCGTTTTTTTTTTTTTTTTTTTAAGCTGTTTTATTCATTTTTGTTTATATATTCAATAAACTACTATGGCGAGTGAATGATGATACACGCGAAATCCTATGATGGATATTCCCATATTTTATGACGACTATGGCTTCGTATTTCAACAATATCAACCTGCTACTCGATTCAACCTGTTGCTGCTTTTTTGGATACCCTCTTATTTACAACATAATATACATACACGACAATCCTACATACAAAATACAAACGCAAAAAAATGCATGCGTACACCGGATCGCTGCCACGATTGTTGTCGACACAGATGGCTATCTGAGTTTTTTTGTTTTTTTTTTAATATGAAGAAAATCTGACGATCATCTTGCATAATTAAAAACTTGAATATATCGTAGCAACCGGTTATGGTGTAGGCTTTAACCTTTTACGGATATTCTAATTTCTAAAAAGTAGTTTATCATAGTGTCTGATTAAGAAAGAAATTAAACCACCCCCCCCCCCCCCCCCCCAAAAAAAAAAAAAAAAAAAAAAAAAAAAACCAACCAAAAACAAACAAACAAACAAACAAAAAAACCAAAACAAAAAAAAAAAAAAAAAAAAAAAAACAACCCCAAAAAACCCCACAAAAGCGTTCAACATTAGATAAGGAGTACTGGAAACAGTATTTGAACCGCAAACCTGCAGATATCCCATACATGTTCTATCCATCACAACGTACAGTGCATATTTCAATCACTACTCTAGCAGGTCATGTGGGAGTCGTATTTGTACGTTTGTACTGGCACTATCTATAGCCAAGCAAAGACTCATCTACACCCGCGGCTATGTGGTCTAGTGGTATGACTCGCTTTCGGATCGGAAGGTCCTGGGTTCGAGCCTCGCTCGGCGAATAGTTGAGTCCTTGGAAAAGGCTCTTGGTCGTTAACAAAGTTTTCTCTGTCAGAAAAAAATTGTGATATGCGTCGTGTCTCGTTCTACATGTTACGTTGATCAGGGACCCCCTGTAAAGCGCTTTGAACACGTTTAGTGAATATTGCACTATATAAGAGCTCAAGATTTTTATACACCCGAGTCAAGTGAGGTAACACATTCAATGTACAATGTATTAGGCACTGGTGTAAGATAAAGATGAAAGAACAGTGTCAAACAAAGCATGAAATAAAATAAGGAAAAAAACAAAAACAAAACAACAATCCCCCAAAAAATCAGTCTTCCTCGACTGGGTAGCACGTTTGACCGTTAATCAGGAGGTCTGAGGTTCGATCCCAAGGCTGATTATTTGGAATGTTTTATTTTTCTATAATCTTCTTTCTTGCTTTGTCTGGCACTGTTTTGTACACAATTCTTCATATCGCTATCTTAACAATGGCACAACGCTGAGGCCAGAGTATTGCGATTATATGGCACCCATCCGACCACTGACGACCCCCAACACCTTTGACTTTGCCACACGGCGAAATACAATACCGTAAACAAGGTTTCTCTCACTCATAAAAACAAATTAAATAGAACTATTCCTCTTTAATCACTTAGGGAAGTTAGCAATTCTAGGGAAAGAATATTTTAAATTATGTCTATAAAAAGAAAGATGAACCCAGCCCTGGCACAACCCTACAATTTGTGCGATAGAGGTTAAATTACTTTGCCAAATTATGGGAGGTAAAATCCATAACTTTTGGGATTTATAGTTTAATCATAGGCTCTGGTAGTTTTTGTTTTAAAACTTCCGAACAAAAAAGTCTCTCATAACATATATCAAGTTACCATTGTTCGATTTTAAAAAAATACTTTATTAAAATAAGGACCAAAAGACAAAAAACTCAACAATATGCATAATAATAACAACAATAACAATAACAATAACAATGACAACATCAACAACACCGACAAGAACAACACTTCTCTCGATCGAACCAATTACAAAAGTGTTGTTCTATTAAATGGATATTAAAGTCCTTCGACGACCAGAAGTTTACGACCAAAACGATATACATAATTCAAGCATTGCATTCGTCATAGACTCTGTGTGCACCATCATACTCAATGTTCGTGTCACCCGACTGGGGAATATTTCCCAACGGAGTAATAATAGCAGGGTTACTAGTTCGACGCTTTTAATGCCGAATTCCAATGATCTGGTATTTTTTTTAAAAGCTTTTTTTGTTGTTGCCATTTTTATTTAAAATTACTGAATGTATATATTTAATAAATAAACACAAACTGTCACGCCTGGCAAGACAAAAAGACATTGGCAAGACAAAAAGACATCTTGAGTGCTGAGTGGTAGAATACGATGATTTATTTCAACTTTTATGTGAGTCTTAGCGCAAAAAAAAAAAGAAATAATGCATAAAAACACACGGTCGTTTTCAGACAATGTAGCATTTATTTTATACAACTTGTTTTGATTTTTATAGAAAAAAAAAATCTGGCAACCATGCTCAATTGTCATGTGTTATAACGTTTTGAATACGTCAGTGTTTTATTTTCAAACTCATGATCTTATTTATATTATGTAGTATAATTGAGGCTATGTGGTCTTGTAGTGTATGACACGCCTTCGGATCGGAAGATTCAGGTTTCGAGACCCACTCTGAGCATTGTTGAGACAATTTTTCATTTAAAGTGCAACCATTTTGAGAACGGATATGTTAAAACTTGGTCCAGCCAGTCTTTTTTCCCTGTGTTTTGTGTATATATGGAGCGGTGTTCGCTTATAACTAAATAACTTTGGTGGCTTTAATCAATTTCGAAGCCATTCCAAACGTCAGCCTTATAAGACAGAGAACAGGATCGATGATCCAGACATGCTGAGTTCCATCACACCAGAAATGAGAGACGTCGCCAAGGCCTCACGGACATGTCCACGATTACAAGACAGGCGGCAAGGTAATCATTACGTTAAGCTGGTATAGAATGAATGCAGTTGACGTCACTCAGTTTTTTACACTTATTGTTTTAAGACAGCCAGTTGGGTGATTGGTACTCGTTTGAATTTCTCCAATAGATTATAATCGTTAAAGGTTAGGCACCAGCTGCTATGTGTGTTGGTACAATCGATCTGGCAGATAGGAAAGGTGAGGCCATAGCGTCCGATTGAAACACAACCCCATGATCGAGAATGACCACCAGGAAGTTTTGGCATTTACAAAGTTTTGAATACATCTCACAACACATCTTACCTCTAATGTAAATCGAGGCCTCTAGTTGAATCCAAAGTAAAAAATAATCAAAATATTAACGAATGATCGATTATTTACAGTACATTTTTCAGCATCTAGCACACCTCGACATAAAATATAACGAATACTGAACTGCTAAAAATGTGGACTGAAAAATTATCATACAAAAAATGAATCCCGGCCCAAAGCCACAAAAGACTGTATAACAACAAGAGATGAGTGAGTAGGAAAGTGTCAGAACACAATAGAGAATAAAAAAAATTTGCGGCGGTGATGGGGTTTGAACCCGCGACCTTATTGGTACGACAACTCCGCCTGGCCGGTGAGAGCGTGACTCTACCGTATGGGCTATCGTCGCAGGTTCAAACCCCATCACCGCCGCGAAAATTTTTTTATTCTCTATTGTCTTCTGGCACTTTCCTACTCACTCTTCTCTTGTTGTTACCAACATAAAGTGCCTGCTCCACTCACTTTTCTGAATTAAAAAGACTGTATAATGATATTCTGCTACAGCTACACATTATCTCGTGTCGCAACCAAGAAGTAGATCCCATTAACCCTCGTGGATGTTGAAACCCCCGTGGACTGGATTATTACTAATGTACTAGACATACTGTTTGTCTCGTCCTCCTTGTTTCCTTTAGCTTCAAAGGCTTTTTTTCTTCATCGTTGGAGTCGTTCTTCATCATTGTGAAGATCAGCATTTTGAATTTACGATTAGTGGATCAGAGAGCCTATTTCTCTTCTATCGGAGACGGACGTTTTATTTTAAAACTCAAGATCTTATTTATATTATGAAGTATAATTGCGGCTATGTGGTCTTGTAGTGTATGACACGCCCTCGGATCGGAAGATCCGGGTTTCGAGACCCGCTCTGAGCATTGTTGAGTCTTTGGAAAAGGCTCTTTAATTACATTCCCTCATCGTTATCTCTGTCGGGAAAATTGTATTAACACCTTACAGGCATCATATCGCATCCTACATGTTAATGTAGCTGTTGGCTAGGGACCCCATGTAAATCTCTTTGAGCACGTTTAGTGGATATTGCTCTTTATAAATACTCCAGAAATGCTCGAATGTTCGAGTATTCCAAATGGATCACTATTCCTTCATCATACTTTTCTGCCTGTGACTTTGCCGTCCTATTGGATTATTTAATATACTCTGATACATTTGTGTTTTATTTCTATATGCCATTACCCTTTCAACTGCACAAAAAAGAATAGTAAAAGTATTGTAGAGGGAATCCGACTAACACTAAAAGAAAGCAAGTGGGGTGTCCAAATTATTGACACGGAGGGAGTGGATCCGTCTTGCTTCTCTCGCCAACAGACAGCAATGGTGTGCAATACGATCACGGAGTACAATAATGATATGATGGAAATCGAGCCCATTTACATGATGGTTTTTACAACATCCCTTGAGGTTTTCCTTGTTTGATCGATAACAACACGAATGATATTGCACTACAGTCATCTGTCCATCTTGTATTCCCCGTTCGAAGGGAGCTCTATGAAAAACCTACAATATTATTATATTGCCGTTTTGAAGAAAAACAAACAAACATGTTTTTAAATTCTTGGCCTGAAAACTCGTCATTCAAATATCGATCGATTAAAATTATCCCCGCCATGTTAAAAACTCCCAGACCTGGGATTGCAGTATTTGAAGGACTATTTTTCTGGCCAAAATTTTAAAACATTTAACGCTTATGTGTTCATATTAATTAGAATAAGAGATGAGAAAATTAATCTAATTCAATCTCCTTAAATAGTTGTACACTTTTTATGAAGCAGAGAAAAACGAAAAAGTACATGTTTAGTAGGCTTGGAGTGCATTGAGATACGTGGCTTTAGCAAGTAAAACACCTTTTGTGTTGTAGTTACGGATCTGTCTTTGACACAAGATAGAAATGAGTAATCTAAGTTGTCAGGATAAGGCGGATACTTCAAAATGATATAAATCTAAAATGATCAATGGGAAACATTGGATACATTCCTCTCAATAAAATAAATAAACTTAGACTATCTAAAGTTTTTTAACGTCTTTTACTATAGACAAAATTATATATTTTTTAGCGTCAATATCACTACGTCATAATAACTATTTTAGACGATGAGTCACAAGTTTCGATTTTGTGACCCACTGCCTCCAAACAGTATTTTGTCGGATGAATGGGACTCTGGAAAGTGAATATATAGAATCGATAGAACGAAATTAACGTCACTCAGCTCTTTGTTATTGTTTTTAGCCAGCCATTTTTATGAGTAATTCTCACAAAATGCATTGATCAGACAATAAACGTTCAAGGTTACACATAGTTTTGTGTGTTGGTACGTTGTATCTGAATGAGTTGTTTTTGTTTTGTTTTTTTTGTTTGTTTTGTTTGTTTTTTTTTTGTTTGTTTTTTTTTTTTTTGTTTTTTGGCTAAGCGCACATCATCAATCGAAATGAAGAGAATACGAACTTTCAATGTTTTGAAATGTAAAGAATAGGATTCAACAGTCGTGACGTCACTTCCTCCGTCATGACGCATAGTAACTTAGTAACCGGTTCTAAACTGCCGGAACAATGGCGGACGCCCTTATGAAATACTTCTCCGACGAGCATAAAAGTGTATCCAGAGGAGACAAGAAATTATAAATCTGATTATGTTTTGACTTTTATACATTCTGATCACAAGACATATGAAAAGTTCTAGCCAGCATGAAGAATAAAAAGTACCGATTTTCTTTGTTTAGAACCAAGATGGCCGCCGTTACTGGGCGACATGACATCAGACTATTGAATCCAATTATATCTATTCTCTGCCAGACCGAATCGAAATTAACCGCAGGTTTCATTTTGGGACTGTAAACTCATTTTGAAGCATCGAGCTAATCCTGACAGTTGGTAACATTTGATTTTAATAGAGACAGCTCCAAACAGGTGTGCTGCATTTGTGAAAAATACACAACAGCCAAGACAGCTGTTATCGTAGAATTCAGCATTTTCTGAAAAGGTGTGAAATGATACGAAGTGCCAGTAACGTGAATAAGAGCATTATCTACTCGTGAACTCAAAGTGCCACTGATACCCGCTCGCCTTCACATCACACAAGATATATCCACGGTACCAATATTGTGTCTGGGTGGGTAACAGGGGGGGGGGGGGGGGGTTCAGCGGAGTGTCGCCTTTGTTAACTTATTGATGCTATGCGCGTAAGTAAAATACTCACAATAACCGCTGGCCAAATTAAACATACCAATACACAAAACTGTGTAACCTGTAACGTTTATGGATAGCATGCGCTTGTCTAAGAATAATATTAATAATGAAAAAGATTATATTAATAACAATGATATAATAATAATAATAATAATAATAATAATAATAATAATAATAGTAATAGTAATAATAATAATAATAATAAACAAATACGATACATATGATAGATGACGAGATAATAAATATATGAATGATATAATATATGATGATATGATGAGATAATATGATGATAATAATAAATGACAATAATGAGATGAGATGATGATGATGATGATGAGATGATGGATGATGATGATGATGATGATGATGAGTGATGATGATGAATGATGTGATGATGATGATTAAGATTATGATGACGATGATGACGATAATACATAATAATATATCCTCCAACGTCTTATAAATATTTGCAGAAAGAGAATATTTAGGTAAACAGAATGAGAGAAAGAAGACGAGAAAAGCATAATTATATTAACGACAAAAAGAGAAGAGATAAACAAGGGGATAAGAAGAATGAATAATTAGCAAAAAGATAGAAGGATTGATTAGATTGCAACAATGAAAACGGATGATTGAATGGAATCACTGCAGACAGGCATAGAAAAAACAACATACGGATGTTATTATATAACACCCCCGTCTCACAAATAAACCCTACTCGATCCCTACTCTTCCCTTCCCCCACCCCCCGTCCTCAATGCCTGGGTGTGTCGGATTTGCAAGCATCAAAGCAAACTGTTATTTACAAAATTATCCAGAATTTGAATAAATTATACTACCAATGAAATGCTTCCTATCCAAATAGCAATGACGAGAATAAACACCTCTAGTGAAAATACGTTAAACTGGCCATTTGCCAAGATGGAAAGAAAATTTGAGTAACACACACAAACACATACACACAAACATACACATACATACACACCCACACATACACCCACACATTCACACTCATACACACACATACACACACACACATACACACTCACACGCTCACACACATACACACATGCACACATACACAAATATATATATATATATATATATATATATATATATATACATATATATATATATATATATATATATATATATATATATATATATATATATATATATGAGACAGACACACACAAAGAGAGAGAGAGAGAGAGAGAGAGAAAGAGTGAGAGAGAGAGAGAGAGAGAGAGAGAGAGAGAGAGAGAGAGAGGGGGGGGGGAGGTATGTTCAGGACTAACTATATTGTTCGAGCAGCTAATTATTGTCGCTAAGAGAGGAGGTTCAAACGCATGGTTGCGAGCACGAAAAGTACGATTGAGTGAGCAGCGCTTACCGTGTGCTATCGGACTTGGGTGGCTGAGAGGAAAGGGAATAATTATGCAAATCAATTATAACACCTTAACCGGCTGACTTCGATTTTTGTCGGAGCAGATATAGATAGAACGAAGTTGACGTCACTCAGTCTTTGTTATTGTTTTTTGTCATCCACGTTTATGAATAATTCTCACTTAACTGTATTATCCAGACTATAAAAGTTCGTGGTTACACAGTGTTCTGTGTGTTAGTCCGTTATACTTCCGGATGGCAATGTTGTGAGCTTCTTAGCCAAGTGCACACAATCTAAAATGAGAGTTCCTCCAGAAATTCCAGTAATTCAATTAGTCACTCAAAGCCATGGTAGAATAGAGCACTCTCTTCACACGCACAGGAACCGAGATCGATCCCGGGTACAAGCGAGATATTTTTCTGACTCCTCTGCCCACCCAGCAGTGGTCTGTTGGAAACTTTGTGATAGTCTAGCGTTCTACCCAAATGGTAGCAAACAATTGCTACATACAGAAACCGGGATAAAATCCGGATCCATGGGCCTAATTGCTCTGAAAATCTACTTTCACGAAACAAAAGCTATTGTTTGTTGTCTTTTTGACAGGACGAGATCGATATCCGTTTGTAGAGCCTAAGGATTTATTTAGCACCAAATAAAATGATGAGTGGTTTTCTAAAATTCCCCAACTCTGTTTTATCCATTTTGAGATATTGGGGATTTTTTCCCCTACATTTTCTCATAATATGGTCTATTATAGTTAAACTTCAAATTTCTACAAATCTAGGGACATTCTTGTGCCATTTGATCCTTACGTTTCAATTTATCTCATGGATGGAAAATGTCAAAAAGTAGAAAAATCGAATTAACGACTTTTGGAAAACCAGCCTTCACATTCACATATAGTGGTATGACACTCGCCTTCGGATCGGAACGTCCTGAGTTTCTGTCCCGCTCTAGGCTGCGCAATAGTTGAGTCCTTGGATAATAGCTCTTTACTCACATTCTCTCACCGTACTCAGGTGTAAAATGAGAACCTGGCCGTTAATAGCACTGTCTTTGTCCGAAGAATTGTATTATCGCCTAACAGGCGCCAAGTGTCGTCCGACATGTTAAATGTTGCTGTTGGTTAGGGGCTTTTGAGCACGTCTCGTAGATATTGCGCTAGAATGATTAGAATTCTCAAATTTCTCTTTTCGAAGTTAAAAAAATAAAAGAATTTCTTCCTCTCAACAGAAGCATTTATCTAACTTAAATTTTAAGTTAAAACTGAAGATTGGATGAAAAGCATCGAGTGGAGCCCGTCATAATACCGCCGTTAAACACAACACGATTGGTTGTACTTGGTATGAAAATATATTCATTCCCGCCCTTTAAGGGTTAACTAATCTGATCCATGATAAATTTAACAAAATATGGAAATAATTCTTATCCCAGAATAGAAATTAGGTGGTATTGGTTGGTTGCATGATTTAATACCATTCATTAATTAATTACTACTAGTTAATTACTTCATCATATGGTTTATATGAAGTCAGTAACACCAATGAATGGTTTGTTTCGATTTAAAAAAATATTGCATATAATATATACAGCGCTAATATCAAATTTATTTCCATGCACTGAGAGCTTTCCAATGTGCCTCCGTCAAATGGAAATCGTCTAAAAGAGGGAAATAGTAGAGAGAGAGAGAGAGAGAGAGAGAGAGAGAGAGAGAGAGAGGGGGGGGAGAGAGAGAGAGAGAGAGAGAGAGCAGAGAGTTGGAGAGAGAAAGAAAGAAAGAGAGAGAGAGAGATAGATAGATAGATAGATAGATAGAGCGAGAGAGAGGGAGAGAGAGAGAGAGAGAGAGAGAGAGAGAGAGAGAGAGAGAGAGAGAGAGAGAGAGCAGATAGTCGACAAAACCACCATTCAAGCTGTTAAAAAACAGTATAGATGTATCACAAATTATACGGCAACTTCTTATATCTCTAGATCTAATGTATCAAACAAAATATTACAACAAAATGCCAATAAACAGTCTACAACTGTCATCTGATTTTCTGTTCCTGACCAGTTGTACGCCGGAAAATTTGTGCAACTTTTATATCCAATTTTAACCAACAAAACTACGTATATTGAACTCTGATTGGTTGGTTGACAACAGAAGTGGGATAAATTATCCATGGAAGGCCTCCAGATACATAATAATAATATTATGTATTACTTCTACCTCGATCTGATAAACACACTTCAAATTCATATTAATTCACATCGTAATCACACAAAAATACTATACATAACTTTACTATCCATAACTCATACACAATATAGAAGGCGCCAGATGGTGATAATTCATTAGGCTTTATGAAAATGATCCACAAACCTGTCGTACTTACAGATTTATCAAAACGCTTTTTTTAATTAACAAAAGCAAAATTACTTTAAATACCGATCGATCAAAACGACCCTTAACCTGTCAAAATGTCTCAAAGCTAAGACTTCAATAAAGATCAATTTACTTTTACATGCTTTATACATTGTGTTGATAGCTCAAGGTGTAAAACACGATCTGTGGAAAAATATGAGTAAAGAGCCTTTTCCAAGGACTCAACTATGCGTCGAGCTCGACCAAGGCCTTGTGTCCTTGTGTAAGGCTCTTATTAAACTTGATTCTAGTCATTGAATACTTGACGTTGATTGTGTGTTTTTTTAGTCTTGTGGCACGCCACTGGCTTCTGAGATGTAGGTTCCTGGTTCGAGTTACATCTTGAGGACGAAATGTTGAGTCCTTGGAAAAGGCTATTTACTGTTATCTTGCGACCTGTGTAAAGCGCTTTGAATTATTTAAAAAAAACCCAGAAGTTTCGCTATATAAGCCATATAAAAGCTTTTTGAAGTTTATGACCTCCTTGGAAAGTAAACAAAGCATTCATTGTGATGTGATGCTCAGTGGCGTAGGGCCTTAAAGGCTATTAAGGCTAAGCCACAGGTCGTCATTGTCTTTAAAGTATGTAAGAATTTAACAATAAAAAGTCACACTTTTAATTTTCTGTTTCACAAACAATGAAATTCATTACCCTTACCGAGCCTCAAAACTTGAACCAATCACACCGCTTTGAATTTACTACAGCTCGAGTCATACTCGTGCCCCTGACCAATCAGTACAGCGTGTGGCTTTAAAGGTTGAGAATCCTTCCAGCCATATTCCCACGGTACAACCAGGCGATGCATTTCACGTTTGCCGTGTGCTATGACTGTGGGCATGAAGAGGCATCTTGACTTTGAACTGAGTCATTGTGGCTTTCTTACTCGCAACCACATACAATGACCTAATTAATGGCAATCGTGTTATACCTGTTACCCATCCCTCTTCGAGGCGTGTCAGGCATGTGATATTGAATTCCACTTGTCCCTTTTAACTTGAGTGTGAGACTGTATGTTATGTTTATTGATAATTCGAGTGTTAATCTGATGTATGCAGTGTCTGTTTTTTAAATTTTAATTAATTGCTATTAAGTGTGATGAATC
>NC_088364.1:21167568-21172568 GCF_034508935.2 Berghia stephanieae
GTAGTAGTAGTAGTAGTAGTAGTAGTAGTAGTAGTAGTAGTTGCTGTTGTTGTTGTTGTTCTTGTTGCAGCTGTTATAATATTAGAAATAGCTGTTGTTGTGGTAGTAGTGGTAGTAAGTTGTAGCAGTAATTAGAAGTAGGACGAGGTGCGTGAGGAAAAGGAGGAGGATGATTATGACCAGGAGTAGGAGGAGAAACAGTGGCAGCGGCTATCGTAAGTACGGACCATCAGTCAGAGAATGTTACTATCTACATAATGAAAATACCCATGAGATCAAAGACGGTGGATGGGTTGGGATGCACTGCATTCGGAAGACCACCCGTCGAAATAATCAAATTATGTAAGCGCTACATTTTTATAACGAACGGCATCTGTACGGCATTATCACACAGACAGTAATTAAACCGGTGAGTCAGTGGAGATAACGCTTTCTCTCACTTGATAGCTGAGTGAGGTTAAGTGTTTTGTATCTTCTTGTGATCGAGAGAGATCAAGTTAAATTTTCCTAGTTAGCAATAATTATTACTTATTGTTTCCTCGCCAAAGTAAAACATAAAAACCGAACGTAGATATCTATGCGTTTTGAAAGGGCGATATGCAGAATGTTTGCACGTTATAAATAGACTATCAGTAAATAAAAGAAATAATGTGAATAAATATTACTCACCACGAACACAGCCAAAACATGGAGATAAAAGGAAAGGTAGTCAGCTTGTAAATTGCATTAAATTATAGCCAGTAAATCCTGTCAGAAATAGAGCGAGGAAGTAAAGTATTCTATTTACCTATTCCACTGTGTATAAACACAACACTAGACTACTCACCGTCGTGCTCGTTGTGAAATTGTGAAACCATCCAACCACCACCCTCTCCCGTCCTCGTTTTCTCGCGATTGAAGAGAGCGTTCAGCTGTCACGCTCGCGTGTTTCGTATCACACTAGCGCGAATGAAGGGAGGGAGAGGATGAATGATAGTGATGGTGGTGGTTTATACTTAATATAGAAATAAGGAATTGTTTGTAGTTCGCGGTACAAGGTCGTCTTCGGATGATTCAGAATACAACATGCATTCCTGGTCGATACGGTGATGTCAGATCAGCCCATAAATATTGGACTTGATTGAACGCTTCTGTTCTGTTCAATGACCCAAGATGTTATGGATCACCAAGGAGTCGTCATCAATCATCAACAATGGTTAATTATTAACTATCTAATATGTTTAATACGTTTCCAATTAACCTGTTAACTGCCGTACAATGGAGAGACTATTACAAAATTTGGTCAGAAAACTCGTCCTTCAAATATCGATCGATTTAAACGACCTTCATATTTACAAAAACTCTCATACCTGGGACCTTGCAAGGGACATTAAGATCCTGTTTCAGAGCCATAAGGCCCACGAAACCTGTGTATATCCCGCGCTAGATCAACAGGCCCAGCTATCCAATCACTGCTGGGTGGAAGAAAAAAAAAAAAAAAGGGGGGGGGGGGGGGGGAGAGAAATAATTCTCGACTTCAGCCGGAATCGATCTAGATCCCTTTGCTCTACCAATTGAGCAATCGGAAAACCCGCCCCCGCGCGAGTCAACGACCAATCTGCGAAAGGTTGTTTGCTATTGTTGCAAAAAAAAAAAAATTAAAAATTTTAAAAACAAACCCACAAACAGGAACATCATTTTATTTATTGAATTATTCCCCCAAGCAATCAACAAAGTGTATTTCATCTACCTACATGACTTTCTTTCATTTTAGTAAACAAAATAGCTGACACAAGTGTGAGGAGTGGAAAGAGAAAAGAAATAAGAACGGAAGGCATCATGACTCGTACTACGTGTAAGTGTTGCTGTTGGCTAGGGACCCCTTGTAAGATTCTTTTAGCACGTTTAGTTGATATTGCGCTATATAAATCCCCACTGTAAATGATCACGGTAAAAAAAACAGCAACTCAGAGACCGCCGATAAAAGATGATGAAGAAGCAACTCGTCATAAATTCTCATACCAGTGTCAGACTGGAGTGGTTAGGCATTCTTGTCTGTTTATTCCTATCTATGTTCAATGGTATTCAATAATTCGATACTTTCCAAACTTACCTCAACCAATCTGATTCATCTGAACTTCATCAATGTTCATTCATTTTTATTGTTTTTATCGACCTCCTGTTATCCAACAACCACTTGTTGTCCAAGGATCGTAGGTTTGATAAAAACGAGATGTGTGAAATTGTCAGTCATGAAAATCAGCCATCCTTATCGTCACAACCAATATTTTATATTATCCATGAAACATTATATTGTTGTGTTATATCAGTAATGGAAAGGGTAACCTGACCCAGCAACACACGGTAAACACCAGTATAACCTTGACCTTGTAATGGGCAATTATTCAAAATAGTCAATGAAAACGTCACTCAGCTCAACTCATCGATGTTCCAAGAGGCCTTCATTATTTATCTATAAAATGTTATTTGTATTTTTGTACAAAATTTACAAAATAGTATCAATAAAATTGCCTTATGCCTCCAATCTCCAAACCGTAACTCATAATCTTTATTCTTTCAATTGTTTCACACCCTTTGTTATTTTAAACGTTGCTTCTTTTAAATTCATATTTGAATATCTTTCAGAAAATTTTTAAAAAATTGAATTTCAGTAATGTTGTTATGGATGCCTATAGATAGAACGAAGATGACGTCACTCGG
This sequence comes from Berghia stephanieae, assembly GCF_034508935.2. Lineage (NCBI taxonomy): Eukaryota > Metazoa > Mollusca > Gastropoda > Nudibranchia > Aeolidiidae > Berghia > Berghia stephanieae. The sequence continues at coordinate 21,170,269 of NC_088364.1, forward strand.
GTCTTTGTTATTATTTTTTGCCATCCACGTTTATGAGTACTTCTCACTAAACTGTATTAACAAGACTATAGATAGAATGCGCTTGGCCAAGGAGTTCACAACATTCCCATCCGGAAGTATAACGGACCAACACACAAACTCTGTGTAACCATGAACTTTTGTAGTCGGGGTAATACAGTTTAGTGAGTCTCACTCACAAACGCGGATGGCAAAATAAAATAACAAAGGCTTGAGTGACGTCATCTTCGAACTATCTATAAAAGTTCATGGTTACACATAATTTTGTGTATTTTTCTGTTATACTTCCGGATGGCAATGTTATGAGCTTCTAAGCCAAACGCAAACATCTCTTGCATTCATTCTGCAAAGCTTGTTCTTATTGCATGGTATTAGATTTTTCGGTAAGACAAAAATTGTTCGTCCTTTTCACAAATTGAACAGTAAACATTCTTTTAGTAATATCACGAAAAACTTAAATAAGGATGTAAGTACAATTTTGTTTAAATCTCATTCCTCAAGAATTATTCGTCAAAATTATTTTGTTGTAAGGACAGCTGATACTTGGAACAAATTAATATTTATAACGAAAGAGCCTAAAAGAACGATATTAACGCCATTCAGCTCTTTGTTATTGTTTTTACACATCAATTTTGGTGATTAGTAGTCACTAAATTATCGAAATTGACGTCACTTAGCTCTTTGTTATCATTTTTAGCCAGCCATTTTTATGAGAAGTTCTCACTAAATTGTAATAATCAGACTATAGATAGTATGCGCTTGGCTAAGAAGCTCATAACATTGCCGTCCGGAAGTATAACGGACCAACACACAAAACTGTGTATCCATGAACGTTTATAGTCGGGTTAATACAGTTCAGTGAGCATTACTCATAAACGCGGATGGCAAAAAACAATAACAAAGACCTGAGTGACGTCATCTTCGAACTATCTATAGATAGTGTGCGCTTGGCTAAGAAGCTCATTACATTGCCATCCGTAAGTAAAACGGGCCAACACACAAAACTGGGTGTAATCTTGAACGTTTATAGTCAGGTTAATTCAGTTTATTGAGAATTACTCACAAACGCGGATGGCAAGAAGCAACAAAAAAGACCCGAGTGACGTCAACTTCATTCTATCTATAAACGTTTAAGGTTTTGTGTGTTGGTACGTTACATCCGGCTGGCGGATGTTATGAGTTTTTTTTAACTAAGCGCATAGCATCAATACCAATCAGACTATAAACATTCAAGGTTGCACAATTTTTAATTTTGTGTGTTGGTAATTTATATCTGGCTGGTGGATAGTGTGAGTGTTTTATCTAAACGCATGACATTAATATAAAACTTCAAGAATGCCATTGACAGGTCACTCTATAATTATTAAAATGTATTTGTTGAATAAGGTAGTAATCAGTATATTTTTGATTTCACCGCATTACTGTCCTAGACTAGAAAGCCTATGATCAATTCACTGAATGTCCCCCTTGATATTCAAAGATCTTTTTTATTTTTTCTAATAATATACTCTTGCCACGATATTATATTACCTCGCGGCAAGCTGGTTTTTAGGGGTTGCTTATACGCTTCAACAGTCATGACGTCACTTCCCTCGTAATGACGCATGGTAACTTAGTAACTGGCTCTAAATTATCGGAACAATGGCGGACGCCCCTATGAAATCTTTCTCCGACGAGCATGAAAGCGTATTCAAAGGGAAAAAAACCCCATTATAAATCTGATCATGTTTTGACTTTTACACATTCCGATCACAAGACATATGAAAAGTTCTAGCCAGCATGGAGAATAAAAAGTACCGATTTTCTTTGTTTAGAACCACGATGTCCGCCGTTGCTGGGCGACGTGACATCAGACTATTGAATCCAATTGTTGTATTTTCCTTTCTGAGTTGTCTGGCACTGTATCATATTTACAAAAGCTTTTCAATTTTATGTTTTGCAGCAGTGACTGTTCCCCAGTTTTTCAATCATGTACATTTCGATATCTTGATTATTCAGACACTCCTGGAAAAGAGGTGACGGGATACTGGAATACAAAGTTGTACTTTTTTTTCAGTAATAGTAGTGGTAAAAGTTTCATTCATCGTCTTCTTCTTCTTCTTCTTCTTCTTCTTCTTCTTCTTCTTCTTCTTCTTCTTCTTCTTCTTCTTCTTCTTCTTCTTCTTCTTCTTCTTCTTCTTCTTTTTTATTATTATTATTATTATTATTATTATTATTATTATTATTATTATTATATTATTATTATTATTATTAGTAGTATGTAGTAGTAGTAGTAGTTAGTA
>NC_088364.1:21180068-21187568 GCF_034508935.2 Berghia stephanieae
CTTTGGGACAAAACGTCGAATAAGGCGTTTGGTAATGGCACGTTAGATTTGATTTCCGGACAGGGCCGGTTATCGATTATACAAATGAACCTACAAGATGTGTGATGGTCGATACGATTCCCATCGTATTGCATTTATCATCATCAGCATCATCATCATCATCATCATCATCATCATCATCATCATCATCATCTTCGTCGTCGTTGTCATCATCAACATCGTCGTCGTCGTCGTTGACATCATCATCATCATCATCAGCAGCATCATCATCATCATCATCATCATCATCAGCATCATCATCATCATCATCATCATCACCATTATCATCATCATCATCATCATCATCATCATCATCATCATCAGCATCATCATCATCATCATCATCATCATCATCATCATCATCATCATCTCAGCATCATCATTATCATCATCATCATCTTCATCACATCGTCGTCTTCATCATTATCATCATGATCATCTTCATCACATCGTCGTCGTCGTCATCATCATCATCATCATCATCATCATCATCATCATCATCATCATCATCATCATCATTTTCCTTTTTTCAACATCATCATTATTCTGAACTGTAGATGTAATGTTATAATAAATAGCATAGAATCGTTTAAACACCACTTTCATAACAACTTGATCATTTCCATTCCACGTAAAAAATAAGACATAAAACAAGTTTTTCCACCCAAATTTTCAGCAATCTCAACAAACACTTGAATCAACGTCTAATCTGTATGGTTTACCTGACACAGAAATATTTTAGATATTTCGATTCGGATAGATGTTTATATCCCATGCGTGTTGTACGTGTGTAGATTTTTTTAACCAGTTACCTGCCGTACTCTGGAAAGGCATGCGTTAAGGATTAGGCCAGAAAACTAGTCCTTCAAATAAATATCGATCGATTTATCTGACCCTCATCTTGACAAACACTCTTAAACCTGGGACCGCGCGAGGTCATTCTTAGTCCCAGGTTTGAGGTTTTTGCCAAGATGAGTGTCGTTTAAATCGATCGATATTTGAAGGACGAGTTTTCTGGCCAAATTTTGAAATAGGTTTCTTCCCAGTGTAGGGCAGTTAACAGGTTATATCCCAATCATAATAATTAGTCAGCATTTGACGTGCCTTACCTGTGGCGTTTATGTGAAAAATGAAGATTACCAGCCGCCCGTTAATCATGACAGTATGCTTTTCTATCTTTGTGCCAGAAAACTTAACATTGAATCTATAATCAAGACTTTGCCACTAAGATGAAATGTTTATATTTTATTGAGGAGAATGAACATAATCGCCTTAACGGAAAAGAACAACTAAAATGTCCCTTTTCTTTTCCATCTAATTGCATGTAAAATCCGTTTACAGGATAATATTTTTAAAAACTTACATTCATTCAAAGACGATACGATATATGGATCCATTAAAACGTGATAATGATAAATTGCATCTAAATTTACAGTCAAAGAAAGTAAACTTCGGTTAAATATGATATGCTTTATCGGGGACTATGGATAAACATATGAAATTGATGAAAGTTACTATCTCACTATTCTGGTTAATCCAGATTTAATATTCAACGGAATATTAAATTTATTAAAGCATCTGGTTGACCCAAAGTCCCAGGTCTGAGAGTTTTTGACAAGGTGAGGGTCATTTGAACCAATCGATATTTGAATTACGGGTTTTCTGACCAATATTTTTTTATGTGTTGGATTTTTTTCCTCTCTCTCAGAGTACGGTGATATTCCCCATGTAGAAAGTCAACATCTTGAGGTAGGGCCCTGAGGCGACCAGTGTCGAATGAATTGAGATGACTGATTATTATACGTGATTCTGAAGAAGACGGAACGTATGATTTGATATAACCCTCTCCTTATCAACAGAAGAAAAATCGTCACATTTGTTACGATACAAACAACAGTTTTCTTATTCAGATTTGTTTTATAAATCACAAAATTTGTAAAAAAAAAATATTTGTAAGGCTTTTTAAAAACAATATTATGTATATAGCATGTTATTATTGCTTTGAGTTTAACGATCTAATGTGTGTGTTGGTGTAAAAAAAATTGAACATGGTCGGTAAGGAGAGAGTTAATGTAAGCACCAATAATATTGTAATCTTCAGTTTTGTGTACCTAGCTTTCATTATCTTTTGCTTAAACGAATTATTGTCAATCAAAGTGTTAAATGTTACATGCCGTATGGATTAACGTGAGCATTAATTTCAGCAATTATATACAAGCAATATCCACAAAACCTGATCAAAATGCTTTACAATGGGGCCCTACCCAACGGGAACATTTAACACGTAAGACATTATGGGATGCTCTTTCCAACAATATATCATTAAACACACACACACACACACACACACACACACACATATATATATATATATATATATATATATATATATATATATATATATTATAATATAATTATATATATAATTCAGAGATTAGAGGCAGATATAATATCAATATATACAATCAAACCATTGTATTATCATTATACATAATATAAATATTCTTGACGGTTACGGGTCTAGTAAAGCATTGATAATTAACCATTTAACTGCCATGCTCTGAAAAACCATGTATTAAAAAAGTTGGCCAGAAATCTCGTTCTTCAAATATCGATCGATTTATATGACAATCATCTTGGCATAGACTCTCAAGCCTGGGACTTCGCGAAATATTATACTGTCCCAGGTTTGATAGTTTTGGGATGATGGAGGTAATTTAAATCGATCGATCTTTGAAGGATGAGTTTTCTGGCCAAATGTTGAAATATATGACTTTCCAGAGTAGGTACGGCAGTTGACAGGTTAAAATATTCTTAACTATACTCGCATCGTTTACCAGTTGCAAGTAAGATAAAAATCTCTAATAAAGTGAAAAACAAGTCGATGAGAAGGGTGGGGGATGGCGTTACACATGTAAACATCTCCGTACGCTGACAAAACTGGGGATCCCGATAGCGCAGTTGGTAGAGCATTCGCTTCACACGCAAATGAACGAAGATCGATCCCAGATGCAGTCGAGATTTTATTCTGACCCCCCCCCCCCCCCCTACGACTTGTCATTGAATAGCTGGTTCTGTAAGAGCTGGCGGAAAATACCCTACTTTGCTAGCGTCCTAACCAGAGGATAGCAAGCAATTGCTCTTGTACGTTTCAAGCTAAAGAAACTGGGAATATCTCCGGCTTCATTGGCCTAATGGCTTTGAAGAACTACTTGTATAAAGCACTGATAACACTGATAAAAAAAATTATCATCTTTTACCAGTTGCATGTAAGGTAATAGAATGAAAAACAAAAACAAGTTGATAAGAAAGTTGGGGGAGGGGAGGTGTAAGGTTTACACATGTAAATATTTTCGTAATCTGACAAAACAGATTTTCTAAAATCTGGTCAGAAAAATTTTTACTTCAAATATCAATCAATTTATATGATCCTCAACTTGTCAACAACTTCAAACCCAAGACTGTTTTTAGGCCTCTTGGTTTGAGAGATTTTTGGGTCAAAAAAGTTGATTGTTGCGTATACAAGCCGAGGCTAAGGGGTGGTTTTGCCTGCATTTTTCAACGAAATACTCAACAAATTGTGTGTGGATAGACGTGTACTTATCTACAGGTCTGATAACCCAAACTGTTATGAATACGTTGTTATGAAATACTCTCAGACCAACGCAAAACGCTACAAAATGTCAAAACATGTCCATACTTGCGTTTGGCTATCAGGCCTGGTAATATGTGCATCTTGGTGGGGATCAATCTTCTTATTTTGACAAAACATTTTTTTAAAAATTTGGCCAGAAAATATTTTATTATCGATGGATAATACCGATAGTTTTTAATCCATCGATATTGATCATCGATATTTGGAATAAAACTTGAATTTAAAATCCATGGATATTATCCATCAATATTTGAAATAAAAATTTTCAGACCAAACTTTTAAAAAATTGTTTTGTCAAAATAAAGCAGAATGTTCCTCACATATTTTGTTGAGTATTTCGTTGAAGAATGCAGCAAAACCACCTCATAGCCAAGGTTTGGATGAATCACAATCAACGTGTTTGTACTTTCTGTGCAAAAATGAACACACCCATCAACCTACCTTTTTCTATTAACCATTAAAGATGTGTTGCGACGAGACGATGCACACATCAGGTGAATGAGCATCCACACCTGTTTGAATGTACATATATGGCCCATCGTCTCTAAACGGTAATACGTCGGGGTCATTAAGGTGCTGAAAATTGGATTTATATAATATACCCATACATATGACAAGCAAGGGGCCAAATACAGAGGGCGTACATCAACTTCACTTCCAACAACATTGATTCAAGATCTAAAAATATCAAATATAATTAGAAACAACACCCGATAAACTAATTTCAACAACACAATGAAACATCCAATTGCCTCAGCACCTTAACACACATGATGACATTCAAAAGCTAAGAACACGTAAATATTGGCCATTACGACAATGTTAAAACAAGCCCATAATTGCGTCCAGTTATCAGCCCTGTAAATATTTGCACGTTGGTTTTCATGATGCCATGATGTGTCAGGTCACATCTGGAAGCCGATACTTCGCGAAGTCCCAGGTTTGAGAGTTATTGCCAAGATGAGAGTCTTTTAAATCGACCAATATTTGAAGGACGGGCTTTTCTGGACAGTTTTTTAAAATATGTTTTTTTCCAGAGCACGGCAGTAGGCCATGATTAGTGTCTTTTGTCGAAAGGGGAACAGTAAGTTTCATACTTTTTGGGATATGATATTGTTTTTAATTTTTAGTGATCTCCCGTGTTCGAGACTAATTATTGACATGTTGACAGATTGTCGTTTTTTTATATTCAGACAACGGTGGAATATTGGTTCTTGTCACCTTGACCTTATTTCTCGCGGGACCGTAACATCAGACAGTGCTGGATCCTGGGTTGTTATTATAATTATATTTGTACTAATCTCACTGTCTCTGCCACAGTAAGCTGCATGCATCCGTGACCTAGTTGAAGGACACGGATGCATCTGTATTATTAACCAATTGACAGCGTACTCTGTAAAGTCACGTATTTAAAAATTCGGCCAGAAAACTGGTCCTTCAAATATCGACCGATTTTAATGATCCTCATCTTGGGAAAAACTCTCAAACCTGGAATTAAGGAATACCTCGCGATACCCAAGGTTTGAGAGCTTTTACCAAGACGAGGGTCACTTAAATCGATCGATATTTGAAGGACGAGTTTTCTGGCTAAATTCTTAAATACATGTACTTCCATAGTATGGCAGTTAACTGAGTAAAATTAGATCGACATTATCAATCATAAAGGAGTTTACCCCACGACTTGGGTTGACCTACGTCTGTTTCTGGCTGTTATGAACGTTATGTGTGTTGGCTGCCCTCTCTCACTCATTGAACATAGGAGGATATTGCGATGCCCTTACAATATAGCTATCTTAAGAACGTGCTCACTAGCTGAGCCAGCTGGCCTTCCAGTTTATTTCTATTTATTTATGAACAGTTGAATGATGTAATATTTGTTGTTAAAGGATATTATAAATGTATGAAGTTGAGTTGGTCGTTGTAGTTTCAAGCCGTCCAGAAGAATTGTCTATATGATATAGGCGAGCACGGAATGGAACCAAAGAGAGGTATCAAATGCACATGAAGGAAATCTGTATTTTCTTATTTTCTGTTTTCTTTTTGTTTTATTCATTTATTCAACATTTAAAAAATGTTTATTCCATCAATTTTTCGTATTATTTTCTTTCTTTTTGTTTTCTCTTTATCTCTCATATCTCTCTTGATGTGGTGGCGGCGTATACGTACATGTCGCGTGGCAGCCATCTTGAGTTTGATGAAAGAAATTAATTCAAGCGGAAAAGGAAAATAATAGATAGTGATGAACTCGTTGAAACCATCTATATTCCCAGACTGTTGAACTTCACTATTCTGTGGAGCAATATTGATGTTTTAAAAATACGTTTTTCAGACTATAGAGTAACTGTCTACTACGTATAATTGTTCTTTTTATTGTTGGATGTGATACAAGGACATAAACTCTGACTGAGTCATTCGGTTTATATCGACAGGAAACGTTCAGGTATTCAAAAATAGTATATCACCTTCTCAATATTTAGAAGGGAAATAATCGAAAATATTACATGTCTGCTTTTAAATAACACATGTTGCGTCCCTTGTCCCAAAATCCCTGTAAAAAGGTGGTCTCATAACGCCGTTTGTTAGTGAGTTTGTTACTGGTTTTGTTTGTAGATTCTTTTTGGTCAGGTTTTGTTCCGTTTTTGAAAGAAGGGTAATCAGTCTTTTGTTCCCCTCCATGTTTCTTATGTTAGTATGAATCTGTGCGCGTTTTGTATATGTGTGTCTGTGTGTATGTGTATGTATGCATGTGTGTATGGTTAGGCATGCGCTATTCTTGTATAATATATTATATAATGTCTGCCTGTTTGTGTGTCAATGTATGTGCATGACAACCTATATAATAGGCAATCTTTTACTGTAACCAAATAAAAGTTGCCTTTATGGACATATATACATATCAGAAATTTCTGGATTCAGATGAGGCCGAATTAATCCCTGAAAAACTCAGAAATACTGCAGTGCCCTCCGTACTATAGTCACAACAAGATCTCGACAGCCTCAAAACTCTGGCCCAGGACCGTGACCAATGGAAACAATTAACAACATGGATGGAAAGAGCAGCTATACTTATCGACCATGACCATAGCACTCTAGAGACGTGCAGTTCGAGCGACCGTGGCCAAAAAAATCTGGAAGGCCCATGGTTTTTTTGAACTGGGGGAAGGGGTGAGAGTTGAGTTACCTCGGTTAGCTGCATGATATGGCATTAATTACATTACTCAAACACGCTCGCACGCATACCAAAGCAATCTAGAGTTTTAAGACTAAAACGCACACACACACACACACACACACACATACACACAATTAGCATCACCTAGGTCAAGTAGTGCCATATGTCACACTTTTAAGAATTCAGTCTTGCTTGTACATATTGACCACTTGTAGTTGTGGATCGCCCTTAAACTGTTGTTCATTTTCATGGAGTGACCATTAAGTTTTGTTGTAGTTGTGAATTGCCGTTGCTTATTGCTCATTTTCCCTGTACAGTGGATTCGGCTATGCATTTTAAGCAAATAATAAACATTTTATCATTATTTTTTTATCAATAATAACCGAAAATGCCTCGAAAATGTTGTTTTTGATTGCACTTCAAATTATAGACATGGCGAAAAGACAACTGTATATAAATTTCCTTCGGATCCAATTGAGAGACAAATATGGATTAATGCACTTCCAAATAAAATCTATTCGAGTGATGTTACTGACTATATGGGTATCTGTGCCAATCATTGGCATCATGATGCTCCTATGAGACGGAAATCAAGGTATCCTTCACCTGCTATTCCTCCAAATAAATGGCCAAA
>NC_088364.1:21192568-21230068 GCF_034508935.2 Berghia stephanieae
TCAATCGATCGATATTTGAAATGAAAACTTTCTTGTAAAAAATAAAATAGATTAATATTAACGTCAGAATCGGTTTGAATGTCATGACAGCATCATCTTGTCATGTTGTCGAATATACCCTGGCCGTAATAGGTGTCACTGTGGAAAAAAAGTAGTCTTTAGGAGCCATTATGCACATGGAGCCGGAGTTTATACCAGTTTACATAGTGCATGAAACGGACAATAGCAATTGCTTGCTGCCCTTTTTATAGAACGCTAGTCTACCGCAAAGCACTTTCCGCCAATAAAAGACTTAGATACCCAATCACTGCTTGATGGGATGGGAGGCCAGAAAAAAATCCCGACTTCATCCGAGATTGATCTCTGTCCCTTTGCTTGTAAAGCGAGTGCTCTATCAACTGAGCAATCAGGACCCCGTCACTGTGAATGAGTAACCTAGAATAGCGTATTTTGACAAACGGTGTGTTAACAGTTTGGCCAGAAAACGTTTAAGACCGATTACAAAAATATACAACAATGATTCTTAAACCTGAGACTCAAAGAACAATGAACAATGCAGGAAAAACGCAAGTTTATGCAAGAAAATATCATTTTATTTAGAGAATGAAGAATAAAAACAATAATGATAAATTTATTACATTGAGAAAAGGATAGGTTTATTTATCTTTTTAAAAAACGTTATTTTGCCAGTGTCCGATCCGAAACGTGCAAGCGCCAGATTGAATTTTACGTTCATCCTCACATACACGACGCTTTCGTGATTAGATAAAGATATAGATAGTATGCGCTTGGCTAAAAAAGCTCACAACATTGCCATCTGGAAGTATAACGAACCAACACGCAAAACAATGTGTAACCATGAACTTTTATAGTCTGGTTAATACAATTTAGTGGTAACCATGAACTTTTATAGTCTGGTTAATACAATTTAGTGGTAACCATGAACTTTTATAGTCTGGTTAATACAATTTAGTGGTAACCATGAACTTTTATAGTCTGGTTAATACAATTTAGTGGTAACCATGAACTTTTATAGTCTGGTTAATACAATTTAGTGGTAACCATGAACTTTTATAGTCTGGTTAATCAAGTTTAGTGAGAATTACTCATAAACATGGATGGCAAAAAACAATAACAAAGGCCTGAGTGACGTCAACTTCGTTCTATCTATATTTAGACAGCTGTCAATGTCCAATCAGAGAACGTACAATACCTACGTTCTCTGGTCCAATCCACAGATGAAAACGCCATGTCAGATGGTATCCTTGTGTTTAGCTCTAAATGTAAAATTGTCACTATCGCTCACACGGATTGAAACGGACACCGACGACATGAATATCTGTTTGATATTAATTTGTCATGAATGTCATTATATAATAAACCATTATACAATCATACTTTAAAATCGGAAGCAAGTTAAAAATTCTCGTTAGTTTTAAGATTTAATGATACACAATGGTCTGAGCCAAGCGCCCAACAGCTATTCCAAAAACATATCATCTTTACACATACAAAAACAGCCATCCATTTTTTTTCGACTTTGTATACACTGAATAGGAATAACATAAAATACGATGGTATTCTGATGGTATACTCTCCATAAAACGTACAGAAAATGATAGATATACTGGTGAGCATAAGTGAAGAGATGGGCCTGAAACTAAATGTTAAGAAAACTGAATGCATGGTGGTCTCAAAGAATGACAACAACACGACCTTTCACTTGTCAAGTAAAGAAGAGAGTCAATCAAACAAGTAAAAATAGTTAAATATATTATAGGCACTATCATTACCCATGACACGCGAGACATAGAGGATATAGAACAAAGAATAGCAATAGCAAAAAATGTGTTCATAAAATGCATCCAGTTGTGTCAAACAACAACCCAAAGTTGAAGACCAGAATGAAAGTAGTGGAAAAATATGTTGTAAGTTCCCTTTTATACCGTTGTGAAACATGTACGCTTGACAAAGAATGTACTAGGAGGTTAGAGGCGTTTGAGAAGTGGATGTTTAGAAGAATGCTGAGGCGATCATGGACAGACAAGTATACAAACGAGGAAGTGGTGGCGAAGGTGAGAAAGGGAAGAATATTGATAGATACCATCAGGAAGAGGCAGTTACGGTTTTTGGGACATGTATGGAGGGGAGACGGAATAGAAAAGTTGGTAACATCTGGGATGATCGAAGAAATTAGAGCCGGAGGAAGACAGAAAATGACATATTTGTATAACCTAAAAATGGCCAAAAGGGATTTTTAAAACAACGCCCAGGCCTCCCCGGGAAAGTACGTATTGAATACTTGAGACCGACGTGTACATATATGCAGGTCTGACATCCAAACCCGCTTATGGGCCTAGTTTAACATTGTTGTAATGGACAATATTTTGCGTCTGACAAGCATGGTTGGTTGAATCGAGGTGTCTATGGACCAGACTTATAATAGACACCAAGATAACCACGCCTCTCGGACAGTCGTCATAATGTAAACAATGGCAGTGATTGGTAAACATAGCAAACTGCAGAGGTTTTACTATCAACGGTATGTATCTAAGTAAAATAGAACCAATAAAGAGAAACATTTGTAAACTTAAACGATTTTTATAATATGATCGAGAACATCGTGTGATTATCACCCATCTGGCGGTATAAAAACAATAACAATTATCAGAGAGAGGCCGATTTCACGCTATTGTTAATTAACGACCAACCATAATTGTTCGAGCACGTTTGAAGGTGAGTCACAAATTCCATGTATTGATTGGTCAAAAATCTACTGGTTAATTAATTATAAAACAACAATAAACGAATGGGTTAATGAGGCAAATGAAAGGACGAAGGACAAAAACCATAATTTTGATTGTATAACTGTATTATAATGATATACCATTCGTGATGCGCGTATTTTATTATATATTAATATAAGATTGATGAATGATTAATTAAATACCTAAGGTATAAATGATTAACTTGAAGAAAGGTTAAAGGGGAGGGGGAGGGTGAGGGGGGAGTCCCAGATCTCGTCTATTTTATATTATTTTCGATATAATATTTAAAAAGAATAGAATTTTTTCAAGAATAGAAGCATCTGTCACTCACCACGAATTGATTGATATGAAAGACGCTGATGAGAATCTGCTTTGGTTGAAAAGTTTTTCTCGTTATATAGATAGTATGCGCTTGGCTAAGAAGCTCACAACACTGCCATCTGGAAGTATAACGGATCAACACACAAAAGTAGTGTAACCCTAAACGCTTATAGTCTGGTTAATACAGTTTAGTGACAATTACTCATAACCGCGGATGGCAAAAAAAAATAAATAATAATACAAAGACCCGAGTGACGTCAACTTCATTCTATCTATCGATAGTATGCGCTTGGCTAGGAAGCTCATAATATTGCCATCCGGAAGTATAACGGACCAACACACAAAACTATGCGTATCCATGAAATTTTAGTCTGGTTAATACAGTTTAGTGAGAATTACTCATAAACGTGGAATGCACACAAAAAAAACAAAAACAAAAAACAAAAAACAAACAAACAAAAAAAAAAAAACCAGTAACAAAGATCTGAGTGACGTCATCTTCGTTCTATCTATAGATAGTATGTGTTTGGCTAAGAAGCTCACAACATTGCCATCCGGAATGTGTAACCGTGAACGTTTATAGTCTTGTTAATACAGTTTAGTGAGAATTACTCACAAACATGGATGGCAAAAAATAATAACAAAGGTATGAAGTTGACGTCACGGAGGTCTTTGTTATTGTTTTTTGTCATCCACGTTTATGAATAATTATTACTAAACTGTATTAACGAGACTATAAAAGTTCATGGTTACACATAGTTTTGTGTGTTGGTCCGTTATACTACCGGATGGCAATGTTGTGAACATCTTAGCCAAGCGCATACTATCTATAGCCTGACACTTAGAACCGTAGCCATCATTAACTCATTGCCTGACACTAGAATCCACTAGGACTTATAGTTTGACGTCATTTTTTAGGTTTGTGCAGCGTCTAGTGAATTGTCTTCAGGAGTGATTCCATTGACTGAACTATTGAATACATCTCACGATTTGTTTTCTTTTGTGGCAAAAGACTTGTCGTTTGCCGTAATCTTTTGGTCAGTGTCAGGCTATATATATATATATATATATATATATATATATATATATATATATATATATATATATATATATATATATATATATGTTAACGATGGCTACGCTAGAACGCACTAGGACTTATCTTTTGACGTCATATTTTATGTTTGTAAAGCGCCAAGTGAGTTATCGTCAGTGATCCTCAAGGAAACAAGTGATCCCAATGGTTGAACTAATAAATACAACTAACGATTTGTTTCCTTTTGTGACCAAAGACTTGTCTTTTAACGTCAGACAATAACTTTACGATGGCTATGGGTTAATACAGTTTTGCTAGAATTACTCATAAGCATGAATGGCAAAAAACAATAACAAAGACATGAGTGACGTCAACTTTGTTCTATCTACACGTTTACGGTTACACATGGTTTTGGATGTTGGTACTTTATATCCAGCTGGCGGATTTTATGGCTATTTTTTACGTAAACGCGCATCAAAAATTAACGTCCCACAGCTCTTTGTTTTTGTTTTAGTCAGCCATTTTTATGAATTCTCACTTAATCCATCAATTAGACCATGAACGTTCAAGGTTACTCATAGTTTTGTGTGTCAGTACGTTATATCTGGTTGGCGGATGGTGGGGCTTTGTTTAAAGATTATCACAGAGCATTAATTGGGTATAAGAAGGTGACATTTCATCCCGTGAAATCCACTGAACAAGGGGCACAACTGATTGAAATATTATCACACTATAATTTCCCGACTTCGTTGCGTCCCCTCGAGTATTCAAAACATAGTCTTAATTATATTGTATAATATCAATTAAACAGAAAAATATGACATGATATATTATATTATTATTGTCAATAATAATAATAATAATAATAATAATAATAATAATAATAATAATAATAATAATAATAATAATAATAATAATAATAATATAATTATATAATAATAATAATAATAATAATAATAATAATAATAATAATAATAATAATAATAATAATAATAATATATAATAATAATAATAATAATAATATAATAATAATAATAATAATAATAATACGAATAATGATGATGACGATGACGATGATACAACTATAATCAATGGTCAGGATATGACTTATTAAAACATTTCGGAAATGAAGAAGTCTCGAGATAGAAACTGATTGGCCTGATAGGAGACTGTATCACATTGGGTTATTTTTCGAGTAGCAGTAGTAGTAGTAGTAGTAGTTGTTGTTTTTGTTGTTGTTGTTGTTGTTGTTGTTGTTTTTGTTGTTGTGGTGGTGGTGGTGGTAGTAGTAGTAGTAGTAGTAGTAGTAGTAGTAGTAGTAGTATGTAGTAGTAGTAGTAGTATATGCAGAGTAGAGTAGTAGTAGTAGTAGTAGTAGTAGTAGTAGTAGTAGAGTAGTAGTAGTAGTGTAGTAGTAGTAGTATGTATGTAGTAGTTAGTGTAGTAGTAGTGTAGTAGTAGTAGTAGTAGTAGTATTTGTTGTAGTTGTAGTAGTAGTAGTAGTAGTAGTAGTAGTAGTAGTAGTAGTAGTAGTAGTAGTAGTAGTAGTAGTAGAGTAGTAGTAGTAGAGTAGTAGAGTAGTAGTAGTAGTAGTAGTAGTAGTAGTAGTAGTAGTAGTAGTAGTATAGTAGTAGTAGCAGAGAGTAGTAGTAGTATAGTAGTAGTAGTAGTAGTAGTAGTAGCAGCAGTAGCAGCAGTAATTAAGTAGTAGTAGTAGTAGTATGTAGAGTAGTAGTAGTAGTAGTAGTAGTAGTAGTAGTAGTCGTAGAAGTAGTCGTAGCAGTAGCAGTATTATTGTGGGGGGTGGGGGGGGGTGGGAGTGATACTGGTGATGGTGGTGGAAGTTGTAGTGGCTATAGTGGTGATGATGTTGGTTGTGGCAGTGGTGTTTGTAATGGCGTTGGTGGATACATCAATAATACCATATATTGAAATTTTTAAATTTAAATTAGAAGATAATTATCCTAATGGGTTAAAGGAACATAAAGTCACGTCGGTACAGGCAGATTCTCGGAAATCAATAGAACAAAATGTATCCACGGTTTACCCCTCCAGAGACTAAATCCTTTTGAATTAATAAATAATTTTCTACGTTTCTGTATTTGGATGAAACTACAGACCTAGCTATACCTTTTTACAAAAAGAGCAGTGACTATAATGAAAGTCCTTGAGCCATTCATGTTCCTGCTCCCTTGGGGAAATTTTCAAATCCTAAACGGTTTCGGAGTCGGGTGGTTTTACACGCAACTTGTGACCGTTAGGTAAAAAGTCAGAGTTCGTTGTGGTCGGTACAAAGATGAATCATTGAAAAGGATAAATTATTCACATAAAATAGTCATATCCATGTGTAAAAGGAATAGGCCCGTAACCGTGTTGCCTTTGTCGAGTGGAAATTATGGTACAGCCTTTCAGGCTTAATGCCCCGTCCTACTTAGTTCAGTCCTCCTCTTTGACTTGTGACTCGTATAAAGGACTGCACTTTGGGGATATTGAGAAGAAATTGAGCTATTTAAAAACTGACGTAAAAAGAGTCGAGCATATCAACACACGGGTTTAAGTGAGAAAACGTAATGATATGTGCTTATCATTTATTCTTTAGATTTGTTAACATAACTTTAACTTGCTTAAAATTATCCTGAACTCGGTTAAAATTATCCAGAACTCAAGTAAAAGTATCCTGAACTCAATTAAAATAATCTTCAACTTAATTAAAATTATCCTCAACTTGATTAAAGTTATCCTCTACTGGATTAAAATTATCCTCAACCTGTCCAAAATAATTAAAACCCGAGACTTCTTTGACGTAACAAGTTTAAGCATATTTCAAGCGGGGCAGTCATTTTAGGATTGTTAATGTTAACTTCCTAGGACGAATTTTCATTTCCATACAAAACCAAATTTTCGTCAGTTCAACCAATTTAAGACAAATAAATGTTGTGTTTATTATTTTCAAGTCATTTTTCAACCAAAAAAAAAAAAAATGAAATCAAAATAATGCGAGGCAGAATATGTGATACCGAGAAATTAGTTGACCTTATAAGAATTTGGTATTGTACAAATTTGAAAATTCTCTCCATGTAATTCAGCCCTCTTAGTAGATCAATTTATGACGTGCAAAATTTCCAAACAAATTAACCACCATCTTAGAATGGCCCAATCTCTGTGTTTTAGATTGAGAGATTTAAAGGGATTTGATAAGATAGCTACACCAGTCTTTAAAACACTCTGGTGGCTTCGAGATGGAATTCAACTTCAGGATGTCAGAGTTTTCTGCGAGCAATTTTCAGAAATATAAGAATGAAAATAGTTCCAGCATCTTAAAGGAAAATCAAACCGTATTCTCATTGGAACATGTCACATGACCAAATAACACCTCGTCATCAATCAATAGTTTGAGATTTGCTCTCCTTGGCGTGGGGTCAAATTGAATAATAAGGCATTGTATTGTCTCACTTCAGGCGGTTTTTGTGAATTACACTCATTTGAGCAAAAATATCAACCCTAGTTTTTCACTTGGCATCACAAGATGACTCTGTTCATATCTTACTTTCCTGTTTAAATTAACGTACTCTCAAATAACCTTTTAAAAAAATTTGACCCAAAAAATAATTTCAAATATATCCAGTTTTTAGCATTACTGACAAGTTGATATATTTCAAGATAAAGTTTCCTGGGCAAAGTAAAAAAGGAGAATTTTAAGAGTGCGATATTTTTATATCAAATATAAAATTCCTAGACCACCGCAATTCAAAATGTCACAGTGAAACACCGATTATTTTTTTCACTTTCCTGTATTCGGGTAAAGTATCTTGTACCATCAAGAATTGATTGCTGATTTTAGGGACAAAACAGCCGATTTTTAAGGCCCTAGAGAATGTTTTAACTTGTATCTGATCCAATCTAGTTTTCTGAATCACATTCTGCGACCTGCCAACAGGTCTGATCTCCACTCTCCGTTCTGTTCATCCCTGGTCCAATATCCCGTATTGACGACCATGTCATCATCATCCAATCTCATGTCATCCACGTCCTCATCCTCGTCCGTTTTGGAACTTCTGTCTAGGATCTTTTCTTCTAGACCAGGAATTATCCGAGACATCCCGTCAAGCCCCGAGTTCCTCCGGAGGAAAAGGCTTACACAGATAACAGCTGCCAGTTCAGAAGACAGAAACCCAAAACCTGCGACAAAGAAAGACCACCCATAGGCGTAGCTGAAGCCTGCACCGTCACCCTGAAATTAGAGGTTGGGATATAACATTTTAAAAATTGGCTGAAACGAAAATGTTTTATGAAAATAAAGTCAATAATGTTTTTTAACATGCCTTTGTGGTCTAGTGATATGACACTTTCCTGCCGATTGGTAGGTCTTTTGTTCGAGTCATGCTCTGGTGGTGCAAAGTTGAGTGCTTGGTAAAAACTCCTCATTTACATTCTCTCACCGCATTCAGGTGTTAAATGAGTACCTGTTCTGTATCAGCCTTGTTCCTGTTGAAAAAAATTGTTATAGCGCCCCAAGAGTATCATATCACGTCCTACGTGTTGAGTTTTGCTGTTGTCTTGAGACCCCCTGTAAAGCGCTTTGAGCACGTTAAGTTGAAATTATGAAAAGTTCTTTAAAAGTTCAGAAAGGAAAATCAAATGAAGCTCAAAATACAAACTCCTCCTTTACGTAAATTGCTTTTCTCAGGCATTAGTCTATATCACTAGTCGATACAATCATGATAAAAATGGCCATTCAAGTATAAAACTGCTATTTTTTAAACTACAGATTGGTCTGATTGATAACAATCTTTTGGAAGCGACACACTGTGATATCCACATCACTATTTACCGTTTGTCTTACGGAAGCGACACACTGTGATATCCACATCACTATCTACCGTTTGTCTAACAAATTAATTAAACTAAATTTCTTCTGATCATAGCAACAAATTTTAAACAATCGAAAAATTAAAATGATAGTATATAAACTAAACTGACAATTCCTCTCAAAATAGAATAGAGATCTTTATGGTTTTACTAGAGCTCTCTACTTAGGATTGAAAATATCAAATTGTGAAACAAGATAAAGATCTGAACATGTGTGTACGAAACGGTACCAGACAAAGCAAGAAAGAAAAATGCAAGAAAAAAAAAAACATCCCAAAAAATCAGTCTGCCTCGACTGGGGATCGAACCTCAGACCTTCTGATTACCGGTCAGACGTGCTACCATTTCACAACAGAGGTTCCCGATAGTTGTGACAATTTTATTATTCCTATATTCTTCACAAAATACGCATTTCTACACTGTGAACCCTCGCTTGCAGGAGGTGTCAGGTTCGATCCCCAGTGGAGGCAGACTGATTTTTTGGAAAAATATTTTTCTTGTATTTTTTTTTTTTGGCTGGCGCCGTTTCATATACAAAAAAAATAATTTATTCTCTATTGTCTTCTGGCACTTTTCTACTCACTTCATATCTTGTTGTTACCAACATAAGTGCCTGCTCCACTCACTTTTCTGAATTAAAAAATTCACCCCATATACCGGAGCATACTCAATGTCTCAATCGTTTCTATGTTATGTGTTTGTGTTGAGAATATTGGCTATTAAGCTTAACTGCTAGTCAAAAAACTTCGCGATGGTGGCGCGCGAACGAGCCGGCGATCTCCAGTAGTGGGTGAGAGAAGGCTTTAGAAATATGACTTGGGTTT
Organism: Berghia stephanieae; assembly: GCF_034508935.2. Classification (NCBI taxonomy): domain Eukaryota; kingdom Metazoa; phylum Mollusca; class Gastropoda; order Nudibranchia; family Aeolidiidae; genus Berghia; species Berghia stephanieae. The sequence continues at coordinate 21,202,387 of NC_088364.1, forward strand.
GATACGAATATTTTTGTGTTCGTGGATAGCTCAGACGGTAGAGCCACGCTCTCACTTGCCAGGCGGAGTTGTCGTACCAATAAGGTCGCAGGTTCAAACCCCACCACCGCCGCGAAAAAATTTTTATTCTCTATTGTCTTCTGGCACTTTTCTACTCACTTCATATCTTGTCGTTTCATATACACTTGTTCAGATCTTTATCTCTCTACTTATGCCATGCCACCCAGTTTACTCAACTCGAGTCTTCTACATGATTATGTTCCCTTTGAGATTATGAAAGAATGCATTTTAAAAGATTAACAAAGCTATTCATAGCGGAAGATTTCATAGCGAAATGGAATTCTGTAAAGAGTCGATTCCAGAGTTAATGCGTGTCATAGGGAGAATATGGTGCGGATATGTGGTTGTGGTATGATTCTCGCTTTCGGATCGGAAGGTCCCGGGTTCGAGCCTCGCATGGTGCATAGTTGATTCCTTGGAAAAGGGTCTTTACTAACACTCTCTCACCGTACTCAGATGTAAAATGAGTACCTGGACGTCAGCAGCGTTGTCTCAGTCGAAAACAATTATAATATCGCCTAACAGGTGCCATATCTCGATCTACGTTACGTATTGCTGTTGGTCAGGGACCCTTAGTAAAGCGTTTTGATCACGTTTAGTGGATATTGCTCTATATTTTGGGGGGAAAAAAGCTCGAACTCAAATGTCAATACATCATCATCTGGACATGGTAACTCTGGCAAGACCTGAGAAAAATATACGCGTTGGGCCAAGAAGAACTTGTGATAACATGGGTCATCTTACTCTGTCGGTCAAAGAAATAAATATTGTCTGGCCAAATAGAGAATAAGTTTTATTTCAAAGTACGGCATGACACACTATCACTAAGCCATCAGAGGATGCTAATCTCTCTCTCTCTCTCTCTCTCTCTCTCTCTCTCTCTCTCTCTCTCTCTCTCTTTCTCTCTATCTCTTTCTCTCTCTCTGTCTCTCTCTCTTTCTCTCTCTCTCTCTCTCTCTCTCTCTCTCTCTCTCTCTCTCTCTCTCTCTCTCTCTCTCTCTCTCTCTACCTTATCTGGCAACTAAATTGGACATCACGTTTCAGACTTCCACTGCGTAGACGCAAACACAAACAAACACAAACACAAACAAACACAAACACATACACACACACACATACACACACACAATCCAATGTAATGTTTATTTTCAAGACACTTAAACGTAATTATCCAGTACTATGATTTCCTTCCCTTAGTCCTCCCAGTCCCAATTCCCTACACCCCCTACCCCTCCCCCATCCCACCCCTGTACCCTCCCTCTCCATCCCAATTGACACTCACCCAAACCTACAAATATAAACAGTCGTACAAACACACACGCGCGGCGCGCACACACAAAATCGAACCCAAAAGGACTCACTCTCAGCTTCCCCAATTTTCGTAAGCAAGTTAGATAAGTCCGAGTGAGTTTCCATGCGTCCCATTTATCGCCTGGAAACGAGAGGGCAACTCATGGGAATTCAACTCTTTTACCGTACATGATCAAACATCTTTTTAAAATTTGGCAAACAAAAACACCCTTTAATTTCTTACGTGCGGCTATGTTGGTTGTGGTATGACACTCGTCTTCGGATCGAAAGGTCCAGGGTTCGAATCCCGCTCTGAGCGGGGCATAGTTGAGTCCTTGGAAAAGGCTCTTTACTCACATTCTCTCATTTTACTCAGGTGTAAAATGAGTACCTTAACGTTAACAGTGTTGTCTGTCGAAAAAAAATTACTATCGCCAAACAAGCGTCATGTCTTGTCCTACATGACTAAATGTTGTTATTGGCTAGGAGGTCCTAGTATAACGCTTTGAGTACGTTTTGTGGACATTGCCCTATATAAATGCTCTAGTCCACATTTTAAGATTAGCTCTAGCACTTGAAAAACAAAGAAAAGAAAAAAGGAAGGAAAGAACAGGGGCAAAATAATCATCTTGACAATGTAAATGTTGATGTTCGAAGCTCAAAGAAATAAATAACAATTTAATAAAAGAAAACAGATAATGTGAACGTTTCGGGTTTCCCCTTTATCAACAAAATATGATGAATGACATGAGATTACATGTGATTATGGCGCTGACAACACCAGTGCCTGTTTCTAAATTTCTCAATTTTTCTATGATTCAAAACTATCTTACATGTCGGGAGCCACCTTTTTCTATCAATCGATAACGTGTGTTTCAACAAGAGTATGGCAGATTATTATTATTATTTTTTTTGCGCCTTTTCAGTTTTAAATCATTGTAATGTATTGACTCGTAGATATAATATTGTGACTTATCCGTATTAATTGGTTGTCAATTAGACCGCTGTAGTTACGTAATTAATACCCACGATGACGTCATCCTTCCGGCGCAAATCAGTAATAAGATAACCGTGTGTGAATCTCTTCTCAAAATGGCGATTCCATGGCAAATGGCGGTTGGCGTTCTGGAGTTTGTGGAAACCAACGTCTTATTAACGAAGATGTAAAATGCAAGAAAATTTGAAGGTACTTACCACACATAATGATATTATGACTGAGCTATTTTTTAATCATCTTTCCGCTTTAAAAAAAACAACGTTTTCGTGATAATTTTACTCTCTTATTTTTGAAATACCCTGTGTTATGATATGTAAAACTTTTCTGGTTAAAATTATAAAGGAGTTTTGTCCTTGGATGATGGTTATATTGCACGGAACGTTGATTGGCTAGTGAAATCACGTGGTTGTAAACCAGACCAAATCTCTACAAGGACGCTTTCAATACAAAGAGAAGTTGCATTGTGCAAGATGGAAATCTCCACTCTACTAAATGGCCTGTAAGGGAATACACGGGACGACTGTAAAACATATTCAAATATTGATATTGTGAAACGTCTTATAAATATTCATCATGATTTGTTGTACAACTCCAAACCCATCCCTCTTGATACGAACTTCCAAACATTTCATGACTTATCCTATCTTTCAGGTAGTTTATTGGTTTTCTTTTTTAAAAAGAACATACATTTTAAGCGCTTAGAGTCTGGTGTCTCGGAGTTATAGTGCTATATAAGTTTTCAGCATTCTTTATTATTATTATTATTATTATTATTATTATTATTATTATTATTATTATTATTATTATTATTATTATTATTATTATTATTATTATTATTATTATTATTATTATTATCATTATTATTATTAACGATGGCTACGATGAGGTCCACAAACCTAAAAATGACGTCAAAATATGGGTCTTAGTGGGTCTTAGTATCAGCGTAGCCATCGTTATGTTATAGCCTGACACTGAAATCCAAAACGACTGGCAGTTTGACGTCATTATTTGTTTTTTTTGCACCTCCTAGTGAGTTGTTAGTAGAGCTCATGGAAACAAGTTATTTCATTGGTTGAACTATTGAATAAAACTCACGATTTATTTTCTTTTGTGGCAAAAGACTGGCATTTTGACGTCATTTTTTGGTCAGTGCCAGGCTATAAGTTACGATGTCTACGATCTGATCACTATTCTTTAGATAGAATATTACTCATCACTGCTTTACAAATCCCTGTTAGATTGATAACTGGACTAGCAAAAAAAAAAAAAAACCCATCGAAATGACCCGAACTCCAAAACGGTTTTTTGCTTGTAAGTTGTCCACTCATGATTTTCCAAATAAGCTTTCAATGCCCTCTTTCCTTCACCCTCCTACCTCCTACCTAGAATAGTTAAAGAGTTTTTAAAATAATATATTACCTCTGTGTCGACTCTAAAGGCCACTTCATCATTGACAGTGGATATATAGATAATCATTCCGACAGCCAATGACAAACCTGCAACAAAACATTTTTAAAATCATGAAAATCGATATAACACTTGAGTAGCGGCGACTGGAAGTTTCACAAAAAGCCTTTCAGATTGGCAAATAATCGTCATTGCACCCATTAGAGTAGAGTTCAAAGACGATCACTCATTATCATCGTCACCGTCATCATCATCAGCATCATCATCAATCATCATCATCATCATCATCATCATCATCATCATCATCATCACCATCATCATCATCATCATCATCATCATCATCATCATCATCATCATCCATAGTAATAATGACTAATTTATTTGATTCTTGTTTATTTAAAACATAATGGTTTAATTGGATTTGTTAACAATAACTATTACTACTACTACTACTACTACTACTACTACTACTACTACTACTACTACTACTACTACTACTACTACTACTTACTACTGTACTACTACTACTACTACTACTACTACTACTACTACTACTACTACTACTACTACTACTACTACTATACTACTCCTACTACTACTACTATTACTACTACTACTACTATACTACAACTACTACTACTACTACAACTACTACTACTACTACTACTACTACTACTACTACTACTACTACTACTACTCTATACTACTACTACTATTACTACTATTACTACTACTACTCCTACTACTACTACTACTACTACTACTACTACTACTACTACTACTACGACTACTGCTACTACTACTACTACTACTACCACTATTACTTCGACTACAAACACTGCGACGATGGTAATCTTTTACAATCCCACACCAATTCCTGAATCACCCCCAAGACTATTCGGAAATCGGAAATGATAACATTACTAAAGACCAAATAAAGCAAAAAAGTCAATCGAAGTAGGAGACAAAATAATACATCTTGACCGTTCGATCAGTGTACGAATTCCTTTGGGATGGAACAAGGGCATTCATGCAAATTTTGTTCACATTGTCAAGTAACTTCTTGAGCTGAAATGTCCTTCCCCTTCTTACCATTTTATTGATTCGATACAGCTGGCGTTACAAGTCACGCAAGCTCTCCGTTTCTTGTATTCAATCAAGCAGATTACAAAGTCAGACAGCTTGACATTTCCAATTTTTTATTTAGGTAAATGCGATTGACTTAAATAAAAGTTTGAATAAACATAAGCAATAATATTATTCAAAATCAGGAAAAGAACGTCGGCTAAATCATGCGTTAAAATGCTTAGAAAGCCATGCTATCGATTTTTTTTCTTTTTCCCTAACGTTAAATGAATTGTTGGTTACCTATTGGGCTGTACCAATGTGCACAGTTTTGCAGGTCTGATAACCAAACTAAATCACGGGCTTGGGGGAGAGAGAGTGAGAAATAGAGTGATAGAGAGAGGATGGAGAGAGAGTGAGTTGAGTGAGAGCAAGAGATAGATAGATAGATAGATAGATAGATAGATAGATAGATAGATAGATAGACAGATAGATAGAGAGAGAGAGAGAGAGAGAGAGAGAGAGAGAAGGGAAGGGAGAGAGGAAGAGAGCAGAGAGTGTATATATGTTTTGATTGGTAGGTGTTTGGTTGCATGGTAGAGAGAGGGGGGGGGGGGGAGAGAGCGAAAGATAGATAGATAGATAGATAGATAGATAGATAGATAGATAGATAGATAGACAAATAGATAGATAGATAGATAGATAGATAGATAGAGAGAGAGAGAGAGAGAGAGAGAGAGGTTGGAAGGGGAGATGATTAATTTCTAGGGTGAAGTTGATGTTTATGTGAAAGAAAAAGATATATAGAAATTATAACAAGAAAGGAAATAATTACAATAAATAAATCAACCACTTGGATTTTAATATTGAGGTCCAGTCAGACTGGGAAAACGACTGGCCAATGTTCACAATGGTGACATCCCTCTGCCATATCTGACAAACCCAGATTGCCCAATTACTGTTGTGTGGGCCTTGACTTCACCTGGGATCAAGCCATTTTGTTTCTTTGCGAGACAAATGCTCTACCAACCGAACCAAACACCTTATAACAGCAAACCGGATACACAAATCACACCAAAATAAAACATGAAAACAAGTGCCCATTTGAAACTAAGGGCCCATGAGAGGTGAGTTGCAGAAACGGATCTGTAGGCCATACATTCAAGAATAATGTGATACACCTAAAATGTTGCTCCCATTCAAAATTATTAAATTCTTGTCGCCACAACCATTCTTGCTAGGAGCGGGAATAGAAATGGGATGTAAGCGTAATGTGCTTGCAGGTTTAGCTCAGTTTGGTTTCTTGGCAAAATTTATTGAGATTTAAGAATACAGAAGAACTGATATTTGCTGATCCTTAGAAGTCTATGGTAAAATCTATCATGCCTGGGAAGATCAATCCTCCCATAACCTAACAGAACCCTTTTATATTTTGACCAAAAATCATTTGCTTCACATAACAATAGATTCAAATGATCCTCAACTTCTCAAAAATTCTCTCATCTCATAATTTTTATAAATTGATAAAATAACATCTCTTCTTTAACCCTCTTCTTACCATGCATAGGAAAATCGTCACATTCGTTACGATGCAACCAACATTTATCTCATTCTAATTTCTTTGTACATCACAACTATTTTTTAAAAAAATGTTTTGTTATAGCTATGAAACTGGACACTGTGCTGTAGAGCTCAATTTTCTGAATATGTATAGAATGTACTTGTTGCTTTTCTGTTTGAGTAAGTAAAAATATATTTTTGTGTTGAGTGGGTGGGAAATTTCATGGACAATTAATTCTGAAAATGACTGGTAAGGAGAGAGTAAAAGAAACTTTAGACATGAGGCGTTTCGACAAGTAAAGTATTCTTGCCAAAAGAAAACATGTGTTTCATGACGAATAGGACAGTATGCTGCATAGCCTGGCATGTGAGAAGCACATACTACTAGCAATACTGATTTACGACGAGACAACTCTTTGTTTTTAAATTTTGGTTAGAAATTTGACTTCATACAAAAATATTATATTAAGGAAGTGGTTATTCAGTATCAGATACTGAATAGTGCTTTGCCACTATTCAGTATCCATAAGGAACTCTTTTATTATAGAGAGAGTGAAAAGTGCGACAATCTCAGTTGAATGTAAATAAACTGCTGACCTACTACCAGATTGAACTCGTGCAGTAACTGACAGCCCGATTCAAAGTTGTAGAAATATTTTGATCGTTATTTTTAAATTTCTGCTATTGTGCAATTAACATAGTTCAAAATATCAAAACAAGAGTGGCATTCAAATACATTTATAATGTCTAAATAGACATGATTAAATGTCACTAAAAGTTCAGTGACACCATGGCTTGGTGGATAAGCTGTTTTACTCTGAACTTAAGGTTCGAGAGTTCAAATCCCGGCCGTGTTAACTTTTATTTTTCCCCAATATTTTTGTTTTAATCATTTTATTTGCTTGTAATATATTTTAATGTTTATATTATACTATTATTATTATTATTATTATTATTATTATTATTATTATTATTATTATTATTATTATTATTATTATTATTATTATTATTTCCACTGACTATTATTATTATTGTTGTTGTTGTAATCGTCATCATCATCATTATTATGATTATGATTTTTAAATCAAGTAGTAGGAGTTATTTAATCAGTTATCGATTTATTACGAATATCTTTTATGTGTTATAATCTCGTTGTTGTTTTTCATTGATGTGCTCTTCTATTGTTCATTACTTTTTAAAATCTTGCTTTTTTCTGTTTGTCACATTTGTTGTTGTTGTTGTTCTTGTTGTTGTTGTTGTTTGTTTGTTTGTTTTGTCATCTAAGACAATCCCGATTCATTATAAATATGTGGCCAGACTTTCTGCCATTTTTAATTGAATGATGTACTTCAGTGAATTAATTGCAGTATTATATTAAAATTTACGTGATAATAATAATAATAATAATAATAATAATAATAATAATAATAATAATAATAATAATAATAATAATAATAATAATAATAATAATAATAATAATGATAATAATAATAATAATAATAATAATAATAATAATAATAATAATAATAATAATAATAATAATAATAATAATAGACGTCTAATAATAATAATAATAATAATAATAATAATAGACGTCTAATAATAATAATAATAATAATAATAATAATAATAATAATAATAATAAATAATAATAATAATAATAATAATAATAATAATAATTTAAACAGATACTGAATATTAGACTACAATTGACATCTATTTACTGAATACACGTGGTATTTTTAGGGGTGTTTCTTTTTTTACGAAACCTGAAACCTGCCGAAACACGCCGAAACCTGACAAAGTTAGGGGAAGCAGGCAGCAGTGGGGAGTGAACCTGGGACTCAGGGAAGTGTACACCATTGGGGAGTGAACCTGGGACTGGGTTTCGTAACAAAAAAGCAATTACTTTTTTACGAAACCCAACAAAGTTATGGAAAGAAAGTAGGCAACTGTGGGGGAGTGAACCTGAGACTCAGGGAAGTGTACACTATTGGGGAGTAAACCTAAGTCTATGGTTTTTCGGTGGGTTTTGGCGGGTTTCGTAAAAAAGTAATTGCTTCATTCTCGTCTGGTACCCAACTCCCATAGTCCCAGGTTCATTTCCACTGATATCCTCTTCTCACAGTCCCAGGTTCACTCTCAACCAGTGTGCACTTCCCTGAGTCCCGGTTCATTGCCCAATGGTGCCCACTTCCCATAACTTTTGATAATTTCGGTAGGTTTCGAAATAAAAGTACATTCTGAGCTCACTGTCCACTGGTATCAGCCTCTCGCAGTCCCAGGTTCAATCCTCATCTGTGTCCAAATCCCAGATTCACTCCCCACTGCTGCCTGCTTCCCATAACTTTGTCGGGTTTTGGCGGGTTTCGTAAAACAGTAATTCCCCCTCCCCCTTGGTATTGTCTTTTTACAATATCCAGAGTCCCAGGTTCACTCCCCACAAGTGTACACTTCCCTGAATCTCAGGTTCACCCCCACTGTTGCCTACTTCAATAACTTTGTCGGATATTGCCAGGTTTCGTCGGGTTTCGTAAAAAAGTAATTGCTTTTATATGAAACTCGCTGAAGCACGCTGAAAACCAGAGTCTCAGGTTCACTCCCCATGGCGTACACTTCCCTGAATCTCCCATAACTTTGTCGGATATTGCCGGGTTTCGTATAAAAGTAATTGCATTTATATGAAACTCGCTGAAACCCGCCGAAAACCAGAGTCTCAGGTTCACTCCCCACATGTGTATACTTCCATGAATCTCAGGTTCACCCCCCACTATTGCCTACTTCAATAACTTTGTCGGATATTGCCAGGTTTCGTCGGGTTTCATAAAAAAGTAATTGCTTATATATGAAACTCGCTGAAATTCGCCTAAACCCAGAGTCTCAGGTTCACTCCCTACTGGTGTACACTTCCCTGAGTCTCAGGTTCAGTCCCCATTATTTGCTTACTTTCCATAACTTTGCCCCAATTTGTTGGCATTTGGCGCATTTCGTAAACAAAAAGTAATTGCTTTTTTAAAATAACAAAATCCGCCGAAACCCAGTCCCAGGTTCACTCCCACTGGTGTACACTTCCCCGAATCTCAGGTTCACTCCCCACTGTTGCCTACTACCCATAACTTTCTTGGATATTGCAAGGTTTCGTCGGGTTTTGTAAAAAAGTAATTGATTTTATATGAAACTAGCTGAAGCTCGCCGAAAACCATAGTCTCAGGTTCACTCCCCACTGGTGTACACTTCACTGAGTCCCAGGTTCACTCCCCACGCGTTGCCTACTTTCCACTTCTTTGCCGCATATTGTCGGGTTTCGTACAAAAGTAATCCCCCCCCCAATTTGTTATTGCTTTTTTATAAAACCCAGAGTCCCAGGTTCACTCCCCACTGGTGTAAACTTCCCTGAATCTCAGTTTCACCCCCTCCTCCCCCCCCCCTCAGCCTCTACACACACACACACACACACGCTGCTGCCTACGTCCCATAACTTTGTCGGATATTGCCAGGTGTCGTCCGGCTTTTTATTACGAAACCCGCTGAAACCCAGTCCAGGTTCACTCCCACTGTTGTACACTTCACTGAGTCCGAGATTCACTCCCACAGCTGCCCTCTTCCCATAACTTTGTCGGGTTTCGGAAAAAAAAACACCGTATTATAGTGCAAAACCACTATTCAGTGTCAGATACTGAATAGTGCAAAACCACTATTCAGTATGGCTAGCACTATTCAGTATCTGATACTGAATAGTGGTTTTGCACTATTCAGTATCTGATACTGAATAGTGGTTTTGCACTATTCAGTATCTGATACTGAATAGTGGTTTTGTACTATTCAGTATCTGATACTGAATAGTGGTTTTGCACTATTCAGTATCTGACACTGAATAGTGGTTTTGCACTATAATACGGTGTTTTTTTTTCCGAAACCCGACAAAGTTATGGGAAGAGGGCAGCTGTGGGAGTGAATCTCGGACTCAGTGAAGTGTACAACAGTGGGGAGTGAACCTGGGACTGGGTTTCAGCGGGTTTCGTAATAAAAGCGGACGACACCTGGCAATATCCGACAAAGTTATGGGACGTAGGCAGCAGCGTGTGTGTGTGTGTGTGTGTAGAGGCTGAGGGGGGGGGGGGGGGGAGGAGGGGGTGAAACTGAGATTCAGGGAAGTTTACACCAGTGGGGAGTGAACCTGGGACTCTGGGTTTATAAAAAAGCAATAACAAATTGGGGGGGGGGGGGATTACTTTTGTACGAAACCCGACAATATGCGGCAAAGAAGTGGAAAGTAGGCAACGCGTGGGGAGTGAACCTGGGACTCAGTGAAGTGTACACCAGTGGGGAGTGAACCTGAGACTATGGTTTTTGGCGAGCTTCAGCTAGTTTCATATAAAATCAATTACTTTTTTACAAAACCCGACGAAACCTTGCAATATCCAAGAAAGTTATGGGTAGTAGGCAACAGTGGGGAGTGAACCTGAGATTCGGGGAAGTGTACACCAGTGGGGAGTGAACCTGGGACTGGGTTTCGGCGGATTTTGTTATTTTAAAAAAGCAATTACTTTTTGTTTACGAAATGCGCCAAATGCCAACAAATTGGGGCAAAGTTATGGAAAGTAAGCAAATAATGGGGACTGAACCTGAGACTCAGGGAAGTGTACACCAGTAGGGAGTGAACCTGAGACTCTGGGTTTAGGCGAATTTCAGCGAGTTTCATATATAAGCAATTACTTTTTTATGAAACCCGACGAAACCTGGCAATATCCGACAAAGTTATTGAAGTAGGCAATAGTGGGGGGTGAACCTGAGATTCATGGAAGTATACACATGTGGGGAGTGAACCTGAGACTCTGGTTTTCGGCGGGTTTCAGCGAGTTTCATATAAATGCAATTACTTTTATACGAAACCCGGCAATATCCGACAAAGTTATGGGAGATTCAGGGAAGTGTACGCCAGTGGGGAGTGAACCTGAGACTCTGGTTTTCAGCGTGCTTCAGCGAGTTTCATATAAAAGCAATTACTTTTTTACGAAACCCGACGAAACCTGGCAATATCCGACAAAGTTATTGAAGTAGGCAACAGTGGGGGGTGAACCTGAGATTCAGGGAAGTGTACACTTGTGGGGAGTGAACCTGGGACTCTGGATATTGTAAAAAGACAATACCAAGGGGGAGGGGGAATTACTGTTTTACGAAACCCGCCAAAACCCGACAAAGTTATGGGAAGCAGGCAGCAGTGGGGAGTGAATCTGGGATTTGGACACAGATGAGGATTGAACCTGGGACTGCGAGAGGCTGATACCAGTGGACAGTGAGCTCAGAATGTACTTTTATTTCGAAACCTACCGAAATTATCAAAAGTTATGGGAAGTGGGCACCATTGGGCAATGAACCGGGACTCAGGGAAGTGCACACTGGTTGAGAGTGAACCTGGGACTGTGAGAAGAGGATATCAGTGGAAATGAACCTGGGACTATGGGAGTTGGGTACCAGACGAGAATGAAGCAATTACTTTTTTACGAAACCCGCCAAAACCCACCGAAAAACCATAGACTTAGGTTTACTCCCCAATAGTGTACACTTCCCTGAGTCTCAGGTTCACTCCCCCACAGTTGCCTACTTTCTTTCCATAACTTTGTTGGGTTTCGTAAAAAAGTAATTGCTTTTTTGTTACGAAACCCAGTCCCAGGTTCACTCCCCAATGGTGTACACTTCCCTGAGTCCCAGGTTCACTCCCCACTGCTGCCTGCTTCCCTAACTTTGTCAGGTTTCGGCGTGTTTCGGCAGGTTTCAGGTTTCGTAAAAAAAGAAACACCCCTAAAAATACCACGTGTATTCAGTAAATAGATGTCAATTGTAGTCTAATATTCAGTATCTGTTTAAATTATTATTATTATTATTATTATTATTATTATTATTATTATTATTATTATTATTATTATTATTATTATTATTATTAGACGTCTATTATTATTATTATTATTATTATTATTAGACGTCTATTATTATTATTATTATTATTATTATTATTATTATTATTATTATTATTATTATTATTATTATTATTATTATTATTATTATCATTATTATTATTATTATTATTATTATTATTATTATTATTATTATTATTATTATTATTATTATTATTATTATTATTATTATTATATTATTATTATTATTATCACGTAAATTTTAATATAATACTGCAATTAATTCACTGAAGTACATCATTCAATTAAAAATGGCAGAAAGTCTGGCCACATATTTATAATGAATCGGGATTGTCTTAGATGACAAAACAAACAAACAAACAAACAACAACAACAAAAAACAACAACAACAACAAATGTGACAAACAGAAAAAAGCAAGATTTTAAAAAGTAATGAACAATAGAAGAGCACATCAATGAAAAACAACAACGAGATTATAACACATAAAAGATATTCGTAATAAATCGATAACTGATTAAATAACTCCTACTACTTGATTTAAAAATCATAATCATAATAATGATGATGATGACGATTACAACAACAACAATAATAATAATAGTCAGTGGAAATAATAATAATAATAATAATAATAATAATAATAATAATAATAATAATAATAATAATAATAATAATAGTATAATATAAACATTAAAATATATTACAAGCAAATAAAATGATTAAAACAAAAATATTGGGGAAAAATAAAAGTTAACACGGCCGGGATTTGAACTCTCGAACCTTAAGTTCAGAGTCAAACAGCTTATCCACCAAGCCATGGTGTCACTGAACTTTTAGTGACATTTAATCATGTATATTTAGACATTATAAATGTATTTGAATGCCACTCTTGTTTTGATATTTTGAACTATGTTAATTGCACAATAGCAGAAATTTAAAAATAACGATCAAAATATTTCTACAACTTTGAATCGGGCTGTCAGTTACTGCACGAGTTCAATCTGGTAGTAGGTCAGCAGTTTATTTACATTCAACTGAGATTGTCGCACTTTTCACTCTCTCTATAATAAAAGAGTTCCTTATGGATACTGAATAGTGGCAAAGCACTATTCAGTATCTGATACTGAATAACCACTTCCATTCAGTATCAGATACTGAATAGTACAAAACCACTATTCAGTATCAGATACTGAATAGTGCAAAACCACTATTCAGTATCAGATACTGAATAGTGCAAAACCACTATTCAGTATCAGATACTGAATAGTGCTAGCCTTATATTAATACGATCTCGGACATCTCAAAGAGACTTTTACCCGAGATTATGAAGAAGTCTCAGATTAAAAGCTTTTATTACCAAATATTATGGTCATCTTCATCTATTGATATATTATGTAACCCACCTCGTCTATCTTGTACTAAGTCTGGGTTAACTACAACAGGAAAACTGAATATAAGGAGTAAAATAGGGCATTTTATTTACTACAACTCTAGAGTTAAGTTTGAAATTCAATGTTAATAATTGATCGACAAAACACGGACTTCGGAGGAAAGGGTTTCTATCCAAAATAAAGAAAATGGTATTGTCATTGTACGATAGACGACGCTGAATTTTATTTTATCTTCTTCATTTATTGCCATTATTGTTTAGATTTCAAAATAATAATTTGAAAAATAAGATTTCTGTCCGACTGCCCGAACACGAAACTTGCTACATCTGTTAGACCCAGTGGCCTGTGAGAAGTAGGTACCAGCCATGCCTCACACTCCAAGCACTGCATTAACCCTTTTCCGTCTGTGTCGTGACGGTACTTTGGAACTCACACATTTTAAGTCCTCACGCTATGTCTTATTTACAAGACATTTTAACAAGCTTTGAACAATGAATATCGCACTTATGTAGAGCAAATCCACTTCTATCATACTGAGATATAAACACTTCCGCATCCAATATTTGTCCAACACCAAAGATCAAAAGTTTAGAGGGTCGCTGGTACCTAAATAATTAAGTCAGGAGTACTTAAGTTTATTCCCATTGAATATTCAACAATCGTATCAATGACGCTATAATATTATACAGCTAGTGTTTTAAGGTGCTGGAGAATATTTTAGGAGAAATATAACACGCACTGCTGCTGCTACTACTACTACTACTACTACTACTACTACTACTACTACTACTACTACTACTACTACTACTACTACTATAACTACTACTACTACTACTACTACTACTACTACTACTACTACTACTACTATACACGATAACCTACTACTACTACTTACTACTACTACATACTACTCTCTCCTCCTCCTCCACCTCCTCCTCCTCCTCCTCCTCCTCCTACTACTACTACTACTACTACTACTACTACTACTACTACAATATGGCATCATGTCAGAAATAACTAGTTGAAGACAATTGAATTTAACAATAAAACGATCAGAATTACGACATTTTAAGTCATTTTCATTTTGGTCAGATAAAAAGTTAAACTTCAAATATCGATGGATTAAATCGTTTCCAAACTTGTTAAAACTTTTTAAACCTGGGACCTCAAAGACAAAATGAAAAATGCATATTATCATGGCGTGGCTGTTGTAGTTCGAAACCTTAAACTCCCTTATCCATGGTGTCCATGGCGTCAATGGCAGGTCTTGTGTGTAGCAAGGTGACATCAATAGTAAACAATGAATGTGCTCAAACTTTGATAAGGCACACCACGCATTTCATTCAATACAACCCAAGAAAGGTTAATGATTACCTTAACTGGCACATTAAGAATAACTGACAAAGTAATTACAATTAACAAAAAGGCACCTAATTGATGCCTTTTAAGGTATGAGGTCGAAATATTCTCTACATGACCTGCGAGGGGAAGAGGAGGAAGGAGGGCGGGGGGGGGGGGGGGGGGGAAGGGATAAATGAAGAAGTGTGAACCGCATTGAAAAACGCAAACACTCAATATAAAACGGAAGTGCTGACAAAGATGCTCTTATTTGGTATAGTGGGTCCGAATAGCTCAGTTGGTGGATCACTTACTTCGCGAGCAAACAAAAACCCGATATCAATCGAACTGTTTTTACTAGCTCATCGAAACACCAAGCAGTGATTGTTATAGAAACTATTCAAACCAGGCGGAATTCGCTTTGCAATTGACGAGGACCTTATCCAACCGGTAATTATTACTGTTCGGTTATCACTGCCGAAACTGGACAAAACCACGACTTCGTGAGCCTTATAGTTACTACGAAAGACGCCTTTCTTCTTCAGTGCAAGCGCTCTTGCCACTCAACTAGCTTTTATTATTACTTTTTTCTTTCTTCCTGAAAATGCAATCACGCCAACAATGTCGATCACCCATGGCAACAAGGTCGACTGACTTCGATTTGAAGCCGAATCTTTACTAATGAAGAAACCGGAAGTAATCGGTACTAGTTTGTATGGTTTCTCTCTTTTCGTTCCACCAAAAAAAAAAATCAAAAAAAAAAAAATCAGTAAAATAAAGAAATAAAGAAAAAAAAAAAATGAAAGTAACAAATGGTTGTCTGTGATTCTTTGATATTTAAACCTAACGCTTCTATTTGTTGTGCCTTCTCAACAAGCTTGATGTACATTGGACGGGACGATTAAGAAGTTGGAGGATGAGAATAAGGAGAGGGGGGCTTGTAAAGGAATAGGAGGATAAAGGAGTAGAAAGAGGAGAAGGAGGAGAAGAAGAGAGACGAAGAGGTGAGGGAGGAGGAGAGGGAAGAGGGGAAGGAGGATAAAGGAGTATGGGGAGGAGGAGGAGGAGGAGGAGGAGGAGGAGGAGGAGGAGGAGGGGGGGGGTATAAAGGAGTAGTAGTTGGAAGAGGATAAATGAGTAGGGGAAGGAAAATGAGGAGGATAAAGGAGTAGGAGGATGAGAAGAAGGAGGATGTGGGGGCATAAAGGAGTAGCAGTAAGAGAAGGAGGAGGAGGAGGAGGATGAGTAGCAGCAGCAGCAGCAGCAGTAGTAGTAGTAGTAGTAGTAGTAGTAGTAGTAGTAGTAGTAGTAGTAGTAGCAGTAGTAGTAGTAGTAGTAGGAGGAGGAGGAGGAGAGGAGGAGGAGGGGAGGATGAATGAGTATGAGGAGGACAAAGGAGTAGGAGCAGAAGGAGGATAAAAGGGGAGGAAGAGGAGGATGGTAAAGAAGTAGGAGAAGGGGGATAAAGGAGTTGAAAGAGGAGAACTAGGAAAAAGGAGTAAGAGGGGGGGTAGGAGGATAAAGGAATTGGAGGAGGAGGAGGAGGGGGAGGAAGATAAAGTAATAGGAGTAGTAGTAGTAGTAGTAGTAGTAGTAGTAGTAGTAGTAGTAGTAGTAGTAGCAGCAGCAGCAGCAGCAGTAGTAGTAGTAGTAGTAGTAGTAGTAGTAGTAGTAGTAGTAGTAGTAGTATAGTAGTAGTAGTAGTAGTAGTAGTAGTAGTAGTAGGAGTAGTAGTAGTAGTAGTAGTAGTTAGTAGTAGTAGTAGTAGTAGTAGTAGTAGTAGTGGTAGTAGAAGTAGTAGAAGTAGTAGTAGTAGTAGTAGTAGTAGTAGTAGTAGTAGTAGTAGTAGTAGTAGTAGTAGTAGTAGTAGTAGTAGTAGTAGTAGTAGAAGTAGTAGTAGAAAGAAGATTTGGATGCCTCTATATGCGTGTATGGATGTAAATCTGCTGAAGAGAGGGATATGCAGCTCGATACCGAGATAGATGCATAGATAAATAGGGATAGAGAAAATATATAAATGGATTCACTCACTTATATGGCCGACACACATGTTTCTGTGGCTTCCATCCACGTCTTCAGTCGGCATCTATATATATTTGTGTAAGTGTGTGTGTGTGTGTGTGTGTGTGTGTGTGTGTGTGTGTGTGCTTGTATGTATGTGAGTATAAACGTATCTTTGCACGTATATCTATATCGAGGCTAGGGAGGAAGGAAGAGAGAGAGAGAAAGCGACGTGACACACACACACACACACACACACACACACACATACAGAGAGAGAGAGAGAGAAGAGAGAGAGAGAGAGAGAGAGAGAGAGAGAGAGAGAGAGAGAGAGAGAGAGGGCAGACAATGGTTTAATTGACCCATGTACCCTTATAATTAGGAGACCCGTCCCTGAAGAATGTCCTCTTGGGAAGTTCCAGGAGCCAGAGAGTGGTCTGGTCTGTAGTCCAGGATCACGCAATTTTGAGTCGTGTGTCCTTTTAGCTGACACCCGTGAGACCAATACTTAACTTACACAATGTTTAATTGGTAGTTTATTGGGAGAGAGGACTCACCTTCTTCTTCTTTGTTTCGGTGTAATTAATGTTATGTTTTTTTTTAATGAGCTTTATATAGAGCAATATTCACTAAACGTGCTCAAAGCGCTTTACATGAGGTCCCTGGCCAACAGCAACATTTTACATTTAGGACGGAACATGACACCTGTTAGGCAATATTAACATTTTTTCGGACATAAACAACGTAGTTAAACGGCCAGGTACCCATTTTACACCTGAGTACAGTGAGAGAATGTGAGTAAAGAGCCTTCTTTCTCTAAGGACTCAATTATGCGCCGAGCGAAGCTCGAACCCAGGACCTTCCGATCCAAAAGCGAGTGTCATACCACAAGACTACATAGCTGCATAAGTTTACCCTCTAAGTTATCGAAAATCTATTGGGTTTCATCACTTACCCTTTGGGAAAACCATGTACTAATTTCTTTGAAAAATAAAGCGTGGGATAAATGTTTATTTCACCACCCATCGGGCTGCTTAAAAAACGAATCTGGCGATGTGTGTTTGTGTGTGTGTGTGTGTGTGTGTGTGTGATAGAGAGAGATGGATAGATAGATAGATAGATAGATAGAGAGAGAGAGAGAGAGAGAGAGAGAGAGGAGAGAAGAGGGAGAGAGGAGAGGAGAGAGAGGGAGAGGAGAGAGACGATTTAAACTTTTTGTTTTGATTTAGCAATGTTCTTTAATCATAGCTAGTGAAAGTTTTTCCTTGATCGTGTCACCACTCTTTAATGTGATGGCCCCTCGCCGCTGGATCTTTTGATTTAGTGTCAAGTTACTTTTACTCTCAAAAAGTAGATGTGTACTATTCAAAATTTGACTCAGTTATACCTTTCTGGCAGTGCATCTTAATTCGTTCTGTATTTTTCTAGAGAACTAAATGTACTATAAGATTTTCTAACCAAAACAAACGGCAGACTTACCTGACAAAATGAAGCACACACCACCCAGCAATGTTTTGCAATCCTGCCGAATGTTCCCAACACCAATGAAGACCACGGCAATGATGGATAGGATTAAGGCAGTCACAGGCAATGCTACTGATCTTCTGGCAGCCGCTGATGGGATAGAGGGAATAACAGTGGAACTCAAATTATAATCTCCTCCTTCTCCTTTTCCTTATTCTACTCCTTCTACTCCGCCGCCACCGCCATCATCACTCAGAGCGGAATCGAACCCGGGACCAACCGGTTCAAAGGTGACTGAAGATTAGAACGCCTTCTCCCCTCTCTCTCTCTCTCTCTCTCTCTCTCTCTCTCTCTCTCTCTCTCTCTCTTTCTCTCTCTCTCTCACTCACTCACTCTCTTTCTCTCCTATTTTCCTCATCATACTCTTCTTTCTGATCTCCTCCTCCCTAAATACGTTGTACTACATTGTAATTCATCTTTCATGACATACCTACAATGGTGATTGAAGTGAGAGTTCGATCTTCCCCCCGGCCCGTGTGCTCTACATTGTAACTTACAGCCATACAGTTGACCATGTCAGGGTCTGGGAGAAAAATGATAGCAAAGCAACATTATTGTTTATATATATATATATATATATATATATATATATATATATATATATATATATATATATATATATATATATATATTACATATTTATATATATTTAAAATAAAAAAAATAATTATGCCTTTTGCGCCACGATATCAAAAGATATCGTCGGCTAGGCATTCCACGAAGGAATATTATAGATACCTCATCAAACAAGATGTCCGATGTCAACAGGAATCACCCATGTTGTCCAAGTGAGCAAATTGGGGGTTAATAATCTTGCTCATATCTTGCTCAAGGAAAAAAACGAAAGTGCCTGAAGCGGGGCGCGAACCCGGGTCAACCGGGTCGCAGTGCAATGCCTTAACCATTGCCACTTCGGCCCAAAAATTCATATATAGCCTCCCCATTATACATTTATATATATATATATATATATATATATATATATATATATATATATATATATATATATATATATATATATATATATAATATATAATATATATATAAAATTGTATTAAATTGTAAAGCTCAATTTATATTAACATAATAACACACAACAACACACACAACATATATATATATATTATATATATATATATATATATATATATTATTATATGTATTATGTTAAATAAAGTTGAGCTTTAGCATAATACAATTTCTATTAAATCTGCACAACGCGCATTACAAATGCTGTTTTTACACTTAAGAATGTGGAGTAAAGAGTCTTCTCCATGGCCTCAACTTTATGAGGGATTGAACCAAGGACAACAGGTCTGAAGACGAGTATCATACCGTAAGACCACAAACCTGCATTGACAATACTAACATTTCTGAAAAAAATAGAATTGAATCGTCCTTAAAATATCGATTGATAAACATGACCATCATCTAGTCAAAAACTTTCAAACTTATAAAGCACAAGATTACACACACACACATACACACACACATACATACACACACATACACACACACATACATACACAGCTGGGCTAGTCTATGTGGTCTACAAAGCAAAATACATAGACTCGCTCCAATGGGAAAACTAGATTTAACTCACTTTTACATTTCAGGTATTCTTAATCCCATTTTTAGCGTCAGATTTAATTCCTACCGACATGATACCAGATTGACAGGGTTGGCCACAATGAAAACTTTTTTGTTTACTCCCAGGGAAATTTGTCTTTAGGGGCTATCTATGATATAAGTGTAAGAGCCTTGAGCACATTAAGCTAATATAGTTCTACAAGGGAGAGGAGGGGGGGGGGGGGGTATTAATTTGTGTGTGGGTAGAGGGCTAAATCAAAACCCCTCCCCTACCCGAGGTTACTGGTATGTTGTATATGTTATATCTATCTAATTACCAAAGAGAAGCATAGTAGGATACTATGTATAGTATTCTAACTTTTATTAGAGAGAAGAAGCTTGGCAGTAACCAGCTTATCGTGAGCATGTGGCCATTGGCAGTCTGCCGAACTCTGGAGAAATAAAAAGAAAGACATTTTTCCATTTTTGAGGGGAAACTTTTATTTTAAATTTCGATCAATTGAAATGAAGTTCATTGCTTTGTCAAAAACTCTAAGACTGGACACTTCTTAGAAGTCTCGGATTTAATTATTTTTGACAAGTTGTTGGTCGATGTACTCGATAGCTGATTGAGTTCAAGCTTTTCTGTGCAAAATGAACAAAATGGGTTTTGTAAGAGTAGGGAGACAAAGGTTCCAAGCTGACTGACGAGGGAATCAATTTTGCATAAAGCATGGCGAATGTGCCATTGCAAATTATGCACTTGTCATTATCTAATGCCTGGTGAATGAAGGGAATAGAAAGATGCAGTTTTTGGCTCGACAAAAATGTATTTAAAAAAAACAAATGAAAAATGATTTTTAAAACAGAATTTCTTGATTCTGACTGATTCTTTTAGGTATCGAACTCGGGTCCCATCTGCAGCACTGTGTGGCCTTTAACAATTCACCTCACCTTAGCTCATTGAGCAATGCGTAGCCTTCTCGCCTTCGTAAACTCATAGCCTGACACTGTCCAAAAATTTGGTCCCATTACAAGGCGACGATTAGAAATTTAAAAGTGAGTTGTCGTTAGTAATGCTAAAGAAAAATAAATATCCCATTGATTGAACCATTGAATACAACTCACTGTAAATTTTCTTTAGATGGTCGTCCCCGTGTATTGTTACGTCATTTGTTGGCCAGTGTCAGGTTATAAGTTGGCAAAGGCTATGGGCGATGCCATCTCGGAGACACTCGTAATTCATTTTTTTCCAAGGGTAGAAGTATTCATTAAAAGTATAAAAACAACTTGAGACGACGGTTAAATATGTATAACTGTGTGATAAGTGTCAAATGCCTTACATTGTTCCACCATGATGCAGAATCTCCATAACCCAGCCCATACTCTAAATACCATAGGTTGCACTGTAACGTTTGGGGGTAACTCATCGCCTACCATGTACTCAGGAATGTGGAGTTCCCTGGTTGTCAGCCACCAGTCTGGAAAATACAATCAAAAGTTATTAAGAATGTTATGTCCAAGAAATGTAAAAAAAAAGAGTAAAGGCGTTTTGCCTAAGGATAACAATCAAAATGATGATATATATTTTTTTTGACAGGAGAGAGTGTCGGGTCAAAATGTCCGATGGATAAGATAATGTCCTAATACCCACAGGAACAGGATTCGAGGTGTATTGTCATCTAGTTTTTTTCCACAGAAAAAAAATTAAATCTCTTTGCGTAACTTCAACGTAATAGTACTATGTCGAGGTAAGCGTTTTGCAATATTTGTCGCCCATCCAATCCAACATCACAACCAACATCGTTTTATTTTGCAAGACGTCACAGCGTACCACGAACATGGTTACAGAAAGTTAATTTAATTAATAGCGAACATATGAAACTTGGGTTTAGTTTATATGTTATATTTAGAAGAATGAATATATAGTTTCTTAAAGAGTCAAAAGTTAAACTTCCACATTTCTAATAACTTTTGATACTAAGTTTACTTTCTGATATGTTTCCCACTACATAACACCAGACATAGGCAGTGTATATATAATTTACTAATCATCTTTATAATCAACTAGATTTTCTGCATTTGGTGTTTTGGGGCAAAATTGGTCAAAACTGTTATGACAGAATGATGAGGCATAGACTTAGGACTACTAACCTGTTGATACAGCCAGTGCAAAGAAAACCACAGTGACACCTCCTAGGGCGAAGGAACACACGGTCAGTCTATAGACATTGCACATGCCCATTATAATCCCAGGTCATCAATAATCTACCATGGATGACGTCACCATTCAACATTCTCTGGGCTGAAAAATTCTGGGAAATCAGTTTCTGTCTGTTTGCCTATCCGTGAAATGTAGATATTAATGTGTTTTTAAATCCTTTTGGGAACGATAAAAAAAGACTATCAAGACGATGATTGCACAAGTTCTGAATTAGCACTACGACCTGTCTTCAATTATCTATAACATTTGACAGTCCTCTTGGGAAATTTAGAAAGAATAATGATTATGAAATAGGACAAGATCTAGTGTCTCTAAGACACAACTATATTTTGGTGTCACTTAATAGCGTTACAAAGAATATGATTACCCGATTATATTCGACAATCCTCATGGGACAGTTGGAAGGAATAACGATTGCGCGATTCACGTATTAAGACATCGTCGGGTGTCTCTGAGATATGCACATATTTTGCCAAAAAGAATATTATGATTAGCCGATTTTCGGATTAGAACTAAGCCTTGAGTGACTAACAGATATCCATGTCTGGGAATTCCCCTTGGGAAGAGTACAAGAAATATAATGATCTTCCGATCTGTTGTTGATACCAATACGATGTCTGTCGTGTCTGAGAGATATCCATATCATTTGAAAATCCCTTGGGAGCAATACACGGAGCAGAAGGATTCCCCGTGTCTAGTGTTAAAACACAGTCTGATGATAGATGTTTCCAGTTGTTCGTCGTATAAATACGACATTGTTGATGCAGTAGTGAGTTCTATCTGGGCCAATTGTAATCTGGGGAATAAGGATGGAAATTGATACGTTAGACCAAGCATAATGAGCTTTAGATAATTTTAAAAAGTATTCATACTTCACCGTCGATCCCCAGGGTTTGATTTTCCCTTCAATTTCATAAAATCATTCATTTTCCCCTCTAAATTCTCTTTCATAATCCGACAATAAACATAATCTTAGCAGTTTTTTTGTTCATGTGTCTGTATTGTTGATAAACTCAAAATTTCAAAAATCAATCATCATTCGTGTCTACTTTTTCAATTAACCGGTTTACTGCCGTGCTCGGGAAAGACACGTATTCAAAAATTTGGCCAGAAAACTCGTCCTTCAAAACTCAAATTGAGAAACTAGGGAGCAAGCACCGGTGTAAGATAAAGATCTGAACAAGTATGTATGAAACGCTGCCAGACAAAGCAGGAAAGAAAAATACAAGAAAAAAAAAACATCCCAAGAAATCGGACTTTCTGATTACCGATCAGGCGTATTACCATTACACCAAAGAGGTTTCCAAGATTCTTGTATTTTTCTTTCTTGCTTTGTGTGGCAGCGTTTCATTCACATTTGTTCAGATCCTTCAAATATCGAACGATTAACTGACCCTCATTTTGGCAAAAACTCTCAAACCTGGGATCTCGGCCTGGTTAATGAATACGTTAGTCTGTTGCTTATGGGATGTTAAAAATTTGATTTAAATTCTGAATCGTCATCTGAGTTGGGTACGCAATGCTGTTTTTGACGTCAATGAAGGTAGATAATCTCTTTAACTTAAAAGCCTGAACTTTTCTTTTATCTAATGTTACTTTACTTTAGACTTAAAATTCGTGTCAAGTCCATTCCCTGTGCGCAAAATCACGAGAACGGAACACAATCAATTATGGCCTTGTTGTAACATTCTTGAACAGTGTACAATATTTTGCATTGGTTTGAGAGTAATATCCATGACAATAATGCAGTCATAACATTATAGGTAGTCAGACTTGTAAATAAGTACTCCTTGATTGCAGAATTTATTTCAACAAAGGGGTTCTGTTAGCTCAATAGAAGTCGTTACGATAAGTAACTTGACCAAGTGTTCCCTGACAATTGAAAGGTCAAAGGTTCGAAGTGGCACAAACAATAAAGAATCTGGCATAAGAATAACGCTAGAGTCCGTGTTTCATCGTTTTTTAGATTTTCAGCCGGGGCAATGACACGTTTTTCTCTAAAATCAACAACGACAACAACACCGACAACAACAAAAATCAAGCCCCTAAAAGGTCAATTCCAAGGAGCAAAGTTAAGTGGAGTGTCTAATCCTTGGGTAGATAAGTTGTTATATAACGACCTGTCGGTATAACATTCAGTGTCAGATGATGCACTAAACAGTCGCAACCTGACAAAACGCATTGTTACATTTTGGCCAGAAACAGTTTACTTCCTTTTATCGTTTAATTAAAATGCCCCAATACATATCAAAAGAAATCGAAACAGGGAAGGCCACTGGAGACTGGAGAACATCGGTAGAATGAGAGATGACAACCTTTGGTTGGACCTTTGGGGCGGGGGGGGGGGGGGCATGTTCGAAAGCTGACGGAAGACAGAAGTCACTGGCACTGTGGGTGTTGATGGCAAACCACAAAGGATTAAGTACTACACACCGAAAAAGTCTTGGACAAATCTTAGGAATTGCTGACAAGTTAGAGGTTCTGAAGTCTCATGTATAATTATTTTAACAATTGAAGGTCATTTTAATCAATTGATTAAGGACGTGAACGCGTTCTGACTAAAAAAAAAAAGAAAGAATAAAAGAAAGAAAAGAACCCACAAATTATTTTAAAAAACAAAAAACAACAACAACAATAAAGTCAAAAAAAAGAAAAGAAAATCCCATTATTCATCCCCAAACGGAAATTTCTCTGTAAGGTCAGTTCCAAGGGAAATGTAAAAAAGGCGTTTGTCAGTGTGAGACATTGCCCGAGACTGAATGTTGTAGATGTGTGAGACAAGACGGCTTCACCAAAATCTTTAAATGGGCTATTGTCATGGCTGGAGATGTTCCCAGACACATTTGTGGCTTTTTGTCGCTGCCAAATGGTACGTAATTAAT
Source organism: Berghia stephanieae (assembly GCF_034508935.2). Taxonomy (NCBI): domain Eukaryota; kingdom Metazoa; phylum Mollusca; class Gastropoda; order Nudibranchia; family Aeolidiidae; genus Berghia; species Berghia stephanieae. Next base: position 21,227,632 of record NC_088364.1, read on the forward strand.
TCAAGGCAGATGAAATTCTCTCTCTCTCTCCCCCTCTCTCTCTCTCTCTCTCTCTCTCTCTCTCTCTCTCTATATATATATATATATATATATATATAGTGTGTGTGTGTGTGTGTGTGTGTGTGTGACTATGTGTGTGCGTGTGCGTGTGTGTATCTATCTATTATCTATTTATCTATCTAACTCTATCTTCCTTTCTTCCTCCCCCCCCCCTTTCTCGCTCTCTCTCTCTATCTCTCTCTCTCTCTCTCTCTCTCTTTTTCTCTCTATCTATCTATATCTATCTATCTATCTCCCTCTTGCCCTCCCACTCCCGTAATGAGCTGCACTTCCCTCGCTGTTGCCTTTAAGGAACTTGTGCAAAATCGCACTGTTGTTTTTTACATTCTAGATCAATGAATTAGATAGTCATAAAAAATAATGATGTCACAATAAATATTGATTCATGTCTACCTACAGAAATAAAGTAACATCACAGAGATATTGTGGTCCCGATAGCCCAGTCAGTAGAGGAATCGTTTCTCGAGTGAGGTCAGTATTTCTCTCTCTCTCTCTCTCTCTCTCTCTCTCTCTCTCTCTGTCTCTGTCTCTCTCTCTCTCTCTCTCTCTTCTCTCTCTTCTCCATCCTCCATCTAGCAATAATTGGGTATCTGGGTCTGTTAGATCAAGCGGAAAGTACTTAACGATAGACTAGCGTCCTATCCAAAGGGTTGCAATCATGGGTTATAGTCTGTTTAAAGTTTTAGAATCCGGGATAAACTCCGGTTAAATGGACATATGGTGATAGAATTAAATAGGCTCTTTTGATTGCCTTCGTGTCCCAATTGGATTGTTGCACAGGAGCAGGAGATTAAAACGTGTTACAGTTGTTAGAAGAATGTGTGAAGTTCGATCCAGAGCCTTCACTTTCCTGCTTTGTCTGGCACTATATCACACTTACAAACATTTTTTATATTTTTATCTTGAACCGATTTTTAAAAAACTTTCGCACTCTCGTGAATATTAATGAAAGAAATAGAATAGAAGCTTCAATTTAACTCGTAAAGGCAAATGATGTGAACGTTTTGAGTTTCCCTTTGGTCAATAAAAACACGACAGTAGCAGTACAAAGGCATTGGCCTTTGGTGTTTCATTCATCGTGTTTCGTTGATCAAAGGGAGATCCGAAACGTCTAAATCATGAATTCCATTGAAACTTCTCTTCTATATTATTTTCCATTGAAAGTATTTACTTCTTTAAGTTTCAAGAAGAAGTATTTGCATTAACCCCCCCCCCCCCCCCATTACTCTTTCGGGATTTAAAGTTGCAAAATAGCTCAATGGGATCAGGAAACAAACTCTTTCCATCCTATGCAAATATAATTTTTAATTTAATATCTTTTAACTTGGTATTAATGACGGCAGACAGATTCACTTTGTGACTATATTATGTTGTGTTTATGGAACAACCTGGCCGATGATGTCAAGCTTTTTGAGAAATTCGGAGATCTTAAAATGGACTTCAAAACTTCAGGATAGTGTCATGTGTGGGGAGAGGGGGACATGCAAATCGATTGTTTTACTCAGTCTGAGTCAGTCGAAGGAGGAGGAGGAGGAGGAGGAGGAGGAGGAGGAGGAGGAGGAGGAGGAGGAGGAGGAGGAGGAGGAGAAGAACAAGAAGAAGGAAGAGGAGAAGGAGGAGGAGGAGGAGAAGAAGAAGAAGAAGGAAGAGGAGAAGGAGGAGGAGGAGGAGGAGGAGGAGAGGAGAGAGAGGGGAGAGAGGAGAGAGAGAGAGAGAGAGAAGAGAGAGAAAGAGAAGAGAGAGAGAGAAAGAGAGAGAGAAAGAGAGAGAGAGAGAGAGAGAGAGAGAGAGAGAGAGAGAGAGAGAGTTACAATGTTAAAAGAAAGAATACCCATGTGGATAATTTACAGTCACAAGCATGGCTTATCTTTATCCAGAACGCTACACTTCAGCTTATTGTTATTTAATGGTGTCGACCTTGTACTATGGCCTAATATTTACAGACAGAGATAAAGAATTTTTTAATTGGCTTCGGTGTCTGAGAAGAAAATGAATTCCCTGTTCTGTGGTTTGTAACTTTCATTTTTGGCATTTTCTTTAATCCCTTTAAATAAAGAAACTTCATATATTTGGCGATTACCTACGGTAAATAGGATTAAATTTTATATCCCTCAACGATGGAACGGCGTACATCTCACACATAAAGACCAGAAAAAAGTGTGTATAAACTGTGCAGACAGACAAAGCAGAGAGAAAATGCAAGATAAATCAACTCTCCGGTCGACTCAGCTGGGGTTTTTTTTGGGTGATTTTTTTTTCTTGTATTATTCTCTTTGCTTTCTCTGGCATTGTTCCATGCATAACGTCTCTGATTTGTATCATTCACCACTGCCTGCTCCTTAATTTTTCATCTAATTCATGGGACGGTGCATGTGGC
>NC_088364.1:21240068-21252568 GCF_034508935.2 Berghia stephanieae
TCCCATACCACTTAGTAAGATAAAACGAAACAAAAGGTGTTGAATAAATATCCATAGTCAACATAGGCAAAACGAATTCATACGCTGACGTTTCCCAAAATTCTATTCCACATCGTGTTTTACATTCTTGTCTTTTAAAGAAAACCCAAAACAGCATTCCCCAAAAACTGTTTTGTCATTATTCATATGTTATGATGACAATGAATTGTAAAAAAGGAAGTTTTAAAGATTATCGGAGAAACGATGTGTGTGTGTATTTATATATATATATATATATATATATATATATATATATATATATATACATATATATATATATATATATATATATAAATATGTGTGTGTGTGTGTGTGTGTGTGAGAGAGAGAGAGAGAGAGAGAGAGAGAGAGAGAGAGAGAGAGAGAGAGAGAGAGATAGAGATTTTCATTCCAGCGACTGATCAGTCATTTTACATTTTTGTATCGAAACTTTAAAATAACTGATGGCAATTAATGTTGCTCTATTACACTCTTTTAATTGAATATTTTAGAATAAACAAAAAAATCACAAGACATGATGTTCAACCCAAACTCCAACATCTCCAATACAGATATCGCCGTTGAAGGTTGAGTTGAAGATTCCTCAATTTGAAATGTCAAGGATAAAAATAATACTAAAACAGGAACAATAATCTGCCAATGAGCGATCTATCATTGACGTCTTTTGAGAATGTCACGTTACATTCGGTGGAGAAAGTTACTCTTAATAACTGGAAATCCGTTAGAACTGGAGAAGGAGACGTATAAAAAACTAAAGCAGCACAGAAATATACAAAGCGAATATCTGATGACTACTGACAATCAAATACAACCCATGTCCAAATGTAAAAGTTTGGGTCCGTCCTGAAAATTGTTGCAATATACATACAAAATACAACATTTTGCGATCAACTGTCAAAGTCTCCTGATTTAGTTGTTAGTAGACTCGCTTGCTGTTTGGGAGAAATTTGATCGACTCTTTAATTCATTTATCATTTTGTTGATATGAGAGTTAAATTACATACTTTGTTTAATCATTGTAATGCTGGTTGGATAAAATAAACTTACCCACAAGGTGCTGGCTGGGCAATGGATGTCAACAATGGCTACAAGATAAAGATATATCTGTAATTTCTTCCTTTAAAAGGCACTTGGTCCGGTGGAAAATGGATAACAAAAGCATGTCTTATTTTATTGGGGTTTCTCATTTCACTCGTTAACTTGAATTAATATGTTTTGATGCTCGAGAAAACTCGCATCAATCGGGGTTTTTAATAGAACACATGAAATTAAAACCGTAATATGATCTCCTCTTTTTCCTCCTCATAGAAAGAGAGTAATGATATCACGTTTACAAAAATAGTTCCTGACGTCAGATTGTTAAACTTTAAAGTTTGGTAGCCGACAGGCAGTATCGTTTATAATATTCTTTAAGTATCAGAATGAGAAATATCGAATTTAGAATAGTAGAGGAGAATTCAGACTATGGTTCCAACGAGAACTACCAAGCTCGTGCAGCAATTGGGAATTTGTCCGGAATTCCAAAATGTTCAAGAATCTTATAACTACTGAACCAGTCGATTTATGTCTAAAAAAAACAACACCGGTATCTGTAGTTCTATAGATTAAGTGAAGGCGTGATTTGTTTCTAGTTTTCACTGTTTAAATTATCAAGTAAGAAGATCTAGGAGGGAGATGAGCAGTAGGTTGGTACAACCAGAATTAATAAAAAAATTTACAGAACAAAACGTAGGGTTAAGCCAGACCAATTTATTTACAAGAGTGCGGTTGTGTCAGATGGTAGAACATTGTGACAAAGACATAGTGACTTAACTCTCCATAGGCAAAATGTCTCAATGTTTGCGGATCTTGTCTACCTCATTGATCTCTCTTTATCTTTCAAAGATGTAACCTACACACCCACAAACACAAACATGAACATATACACATGTTTATGTGTGCATATATATACATAATTATTAAAACAAAACCCATGAAATAATAGTGCTCAACATTTTGATAAAAGGAGCTATTTTGAAGCTATTTTAAGCTATTATAATGTCGATCACAATAATACTTGAAAATTTGAGCTACTGGTTCTACAGTAATGTTTATATGTTTTCATTGGGTATTTTGTTGGCTGAAGAAACGTTCCGTGTTTGGTATTTTGTTCCTTTTTTTGAAGCTGTTATATTTATATTTGCTTATAACTTTTTACAGTCCACAGCTTCTAGCATAGCTTAGTATCACTTTGACAATGAATGAAGTTTGAGCGAGATGCATGACAATGGCTAAAGAGGTGACATACAGGCAATGCAAAGATAAAAGAAAGAAAATAAAAATCTAATTAAGCATTTATATAGCGCAATATTCACTAAACATGTTCAAAAAGCTTTACAATGGGGTCCCTGGCCAACGGCAACACTTAACATGTAGGACGGGACATGACGCCCGTTAGGCGATATTGCATTTTTTTTCTGACATAGACAATGCTGTTTACGGCCTGGTACTCATTTTACACATGAGTACGATGAGAAAATGTGAGTAAAGAGCCTTTCCAAATCTCTTTCAAAGAGAAAAATGGCATTCAAGTGCAATGAATATAAAGGCGGTGGAAACTCCAGTGGAAACCATTGTAGTGGCAAACTATTTGAACTGCCCATATCAGGCCAATGATAAAAAAGATTCCAAATAAAAAAGCCTCACATTTAACTTCATTGAATCTTTTAATTCATCTTGCTTTATCTTCATTATCTATTTGCCTCTGCAGCCACCGCCCTTTCATAGAGGTCAAAGTTCAGGATCTAGATCAAACGCCATGAGGAAATATCAGAACGCTAAGATTAAGTGTCGGGTTAAAGGTTGCCTCGATCTACTCTATTTTGCCACCAATCTAGCGTCGAGGGTCTATGGAAGAAATATAGTTATGAATTATGCATAAGATCTAAACTACGGAGTGTTAAATAGATTGGATAATAACGTGAGGTAACGAAAGATAAGACTAATCTGACGGAAAATTGTTTCGAAATCCGATATGAATATTTATATTGTAGGAGATATGGGTTATGAGGGTTATTTGGGGATGGCGGTAAATCAAGGATTCTGTGTCATTGCATCAATCCTCAGCACATTCATACTATATCAAAGACAAGATGGAACGAAATTGTCGTCACTCAGCTCTTTGTTATTGTTTTTATTCATCCATCTCGATGATTGGTTATCACTAAAGTATGTCAGTCAGAATATAAACGTTCAGGGTTACTCAGAGTTTGATGTGTTATAACTTTATATCCGGCTGGCAGATATTGAAAGTATTTACCCTATATGCGTACCATCATTAGGGATTTCTCATTACAAGGGAATAAGGGGAAGGGGGAGCGAAGGAAGGCGATGCCAATAGCTCAGTGTTGACCAGCTAACTCCGACCAAAAGGGCCGAATCGCACCAAAGTGCAACCATTGTTCTCAATACGAGAAATTGCGAAACGAAATAATAGGATGAATATAAGATTTGAAAGAGTTTATCTGTAGGTCAGAATCGGGGGTTTAATTTATCACCAAGTCATCAGCATGTCATTCCCTCCAGGTTGGTGCTGGTGATTTTTCCACCCTTCTCTGACAAACACTTTTATTCATTTTTAACCAGAAAACTTTTCCTTTAGACATTGACTGATTTAAATGTCCCTCAACTTGCCAAAGAGTTTCAAAACGGAGAATTCGACAAGTTTGAATCTTTACGACAATTTGGGGTTACTGTAATCGGTAGATATATGAAGTCTGTTTCTCTGGCCGGCATGAATGTACTGTGCTTCGGCAGAGTATCTCGTTGTAACAAATCCACATGATCCATCTGGTTGTATCGCCCCTCCGCAATCAGATATATTTCATAAATGTATCACGTTGTCCAAACTTGAATGAGTCAATTCACTCTATTCTGAAATTCCCCTAAACGTCTAATTCACGTATATTGGTTACAGATGGCGCAAATTCTAAGCAAACAAAAAACGAGGGGGAGGGAATGGGGGGGGGGGGTGTTGGACGGTCGAAAGTATCGTTTAGAGGATAAAAATCACTGGTTAAATGAGAACCAGTCACAATATTTTATATTGAGTTTATTTCATAGCTGTATGTATAAGAAAAAATGGATATCATTAGAATACCCGTTTTAGAATAGAACCCAGTAGGTCAATTGTGCTGTGAGAATAGAAAGGGGTTCCAAATAATGTATCATAAAAAATTGACGATGTACATCGGGCATGTCCAAATATATAGACTGTTTAAATTGTGTATCTGTTTAAAAATTTAAAGATTCCAATCATCATTCCCATCCCGGCCTTTCTAACGTTGCATCTGGGCATAGGCCATGCAAGAACCTTCACCTCCCACAATCCAAGGAGACTCTACAACAACCCATTACATCCATTACGACCAAGGCGGCAATGGAGAACTTTGCTCACGCCTAGAAGATACCGAGTTCGACTCCTTATCGTTGAGAGCGCTGAGGGCTGCTTGAATCAGTTAGAACTCTCAAAAAGCTCTGACTCCTTTTCCTCTTTTATTAACCCTCTTCTTACCACCCATGGGAAAATCGTCACATTCGTTACGATGCAACCAACTGTTTTCTCATTCTGATATCCTTTGTACATCACAAATTATAAAGAAATTTCTTTGTTATAGCGATAAAAATTAGACACTGGACAATTATATGTATAGAGTGTACTTGTTCCTCTTCTGTTTGAGTAGGAAAAAAATATATTTTTGTGTTGGGTGGGTGTGAAGTTTCATGAAAATTCTGAAAATGGCTGGTAATGAGAGAGTTAAGAAAAATTGAAAACAGACTTATTTTAAACAGGTGTATGGTATCTTGAATTAATAGTGAAACATTGCATTTATTATTAAATGTACAGTCATGTGTGTATGTTGTGAGTGTATGTGTGTGTGTGTGTGTTGTGTGTGTGTGTGTGCGTGAGCCATCTGTAATTCTATGCGCCCACAACCAGTTTATCAATTTGGAAGTAGGCGCTATTTAAATGATTATTGTTATTGTAGCGTTAAAAACACGGTTCCTTAGCGGAGTGTGTGGTCTTGAGCATGACACTTCGCACTAGCTCATTCTGAGGCGCTCACTGTTTGCCGGCGCCTGGGCTACTCCAGTCTTTCTTTTGAATAGACCCTAATGGCAATTTCCGCTGGAGGATGTATAATGGATTTTATTTTGGTATTCATTTTATAATATTTTATTTACAACATTCTATTCACGGACTTTGCCCCCCTTTGGATACCATTTTGCGCAACCATCTTCCAAGAAATCCCTGACCGCTTATTGTATCTGCCTGTGAATTCCAGTCCCGTGTCTATATTTCTCTGACTTTGGTGATGTTGGTGTCAGACTTCCCAAGTCACAAAAAGTGCTGATTTAAGACCAAAGAATCCATGGAACAGGAGTTTCCCCCCTGCTTTTCCAGCGCTAAACAGATAATGACAATTACCTACCAAAGTTTGAACCTAACAATAATTGCCTATTTGGACAATAAAGATTAAGATTATTATTATTTTTATTATTATTATAATTATAATTATTATTATTATTATTATTATTATTATTATTATTATTATTATTATTATTATTATTATTATTATTATTATTATTATTATTATTATTATTATTATTATATCATTATTATTATTATTATCATTATTATTATTATTATTATTATTATTATTATTATTATTATTATTATTATTATTATTAGTAAATAGTAAATAATAGTAAATAGTAAATAATGAATTTATATAGCGCCCAAACATCCACGTCAATCGTGCTCTGCGGCGCTTTACATAATAAGAATAAATATAAAAATGTTTAAAAACAACAAAATTAAAAATCACGACACTACATGATACATAATAAGCATGCATAAAAAAAACAAAAATCAAAGCAACATCTATTTTATGAGAAATAAGCCTCGCAGAACAACTCAGTCTTCAGACATTTCCTGAAAGATGTTAAATTTTCGCAGGACTTTGTCCGAGGACTAAGTGCGTTCCATAGGCGTGGAGCTATGAATGAAAAGGCTTTCTCACCGAAAGTGGATTTTGAGGTGGTAACTTTTAGAAGTTGGGACTGAGATGATCTTAAATTTCGAGTGGGTTCATATTTTTAATCAGTTCCTGCCAATATTCAGGTGCCAATCCATCCAGACATATAAAAACATAGCACAATATCTTAAATTCTATCCTAAGCTTCGCAGGAAGCCAGTGCAATTCCTGGAGAACTGGTGTCATATGATCTCTTTTTTTCGTTAATTTTATAAGTCTAGCCGCTTTATTTTGAATTTTTTGTAGTTGATGAATTAATCTACTTTGACAGCCAATGAGAAGGGAATTGCAATAATCTAATCTGCTAGTAATAAACGAATTAACAAGCATCTTTGTAATATCTTCATCAATATAATGTCTGATTCTTCCAATGTTTCTAATGTGATAGTTACAACATTGGCATATTTTTTTAACATGATCTTCCATGGATAACCCTTGATCTAAATACACCCCAAGATTTCTCACACAAGAACTAGGTTTAATAGCATTTTCACCCACTAGTATCTCATTTGTAGATATTTTTGAGAGTTGATACCTATTTCCAAAAATTATCATTTCCGTCTTGTCATCATTAAATTTAAGTTTGTTTAGTTTCATCCAATCCTTTATGTTAGCAATGCAATTTTCCATAACAGATACTGATTACAGCTCTGAATCATTATTAAGTTTTGTATACAGCTGAGTGTCATCAGCATAAAAATGAAAATCAATGGGAAAAGTGGATAACATATGAGAAAGGGGAGCAGTATACATTGTAAAAAGGAGGGGGCCGAGAATAGATCCCTGAGGCACTCCACACGTTAATATGGATGGAGTTGATACATGGTTTTCTATAATTACTGACTGAGTTCTTTCAAACAAATATTCCTTTAACCAGTCCTAAGCTGTGCCACTGATATAAAATTGATCACGTAATCTAGTCAAAAGTAAATTTTGATCGATAGTGTCGAATGCCGCACTTAAATCTAGTAAAACAAGCATCGCAGCACTTTTATTATCTATATCATTTACAATATCATTAAAAACTTTAAGTAATGCCGTTTCCGTGCTATGGGAGGCTTTGTAGGCAGATTGAAATTTAACATTTAAGACATTCGTCTCTAGATGGTTAATAATACGAGCAGCAACGACTTTTTCGATTAATTTAGAAATGAAATTTAAATTTGACACAGGTCGAAAATTATTTAACTCATTGCAGTCAAGATTTGCTTTTTTCTTCAGGGGTCTAACCAAGGCATGTTTCAGCATATTTGGAAAATCGGGCACCGTTAGACTTTCATTTACGATAGATGCAATTGCTGGAGCAAGATACTTTGAACATGATTTTATGAGCCAAGTTGGTGTTTTATCTAGCGGGCATGATTTATTAGGCATATCTGACAAAATATTTTTAACTTCCTCTATTGTTACGGGTTCAAACGACGTTAACATTTTATAACGGGTGTTCATAGATTTAGTTGGTCGTGTCGTGCAGGTAAGTGTTGTGTCCTCCTGTAGTGTCTCTTCCGTTGATGTTGATCTTCCGGGCGATGTCACGTGCCTTGTCATTGTTGTTGTGTTCATTTGTGAAGTCATGCTTGTTGTTTCAACTCGTGATGTCGTGCTGGGATGTAGATTTGTGGGGCTGTCGTTGTCTAGTTCCTGTCGGATGTTGGAAATTTTCTCAATGAAAAAGGTGTTGAATTTGTCACAGAGTTCTTCTGGAGATGTATTTGTAGGTAGATTATTTGTATTCGATGGTGTGATCATTTCTTTGACAGTATTGTAAAGCTTTTTCGAGTCCAGTTTGCTTTTTATCAGAGTGTCCTTCACATATTGCCGCTTGGTACTGACTATTAGTTGGTTGGTATAATTTTTGGCTTTTTTATATATTTGCTTGTGAATTTCAAGTCCAGACTTACGCCAAATACCTTCCTTATGACGTCTGTCATGTTTGGCCTTTCGTATTTCAGCAGTAAACCATTTGGAATTTGGTCTTAGGACGATCGTTCTGGACTTGAGGGGCGCATGATGTTCCAGACAATTATTAAGTGATGTGTAGAGGAGATCTAATTTCTCTGTAACGCCGTGTGTATGTATAACGTTATTATTTATGTCCAACTCCCGAATTTGGTCTAGTAATTTGGTGTGGTTTATGTCTTTCGTTTTTCCATAGCGGACTGTACGCCGATTTGGAATTGGGACAGGGACATTGATCTTAAAAAATTCTGGGTGGTGGTCTGAAATGTCTGGGCTTCCGATCCTGATCTCACGAGTGGAAGTATCGATAGACCGTGTGATAACGAGATCGAGCGTGTGTCCACCCTCGTGAGTTGATCCTTTGACATTTTGTTTGAAATTGAATATTTCTAGAAGTTTAGTGAAGTTGTCCGAAATCTCGGCATGAAAATTAAAATCACCTAGAATAATAATTTCTCCATTCTCGGTGTTTTTTGCGTGGAGAAAGTCTTCAAATTCTTTTAGAAAAGTTTTATTAGTGCTCTTGTTTTTAGTTGATGGTGGTGGTCTGTAAATGGTTACGACGTTAAAATGTCTGTTATTATGACTAAAGTTAATTTCGATGCATTCGAATGAGTCGTAGTTTTGTTTTTCTTGTTTGATAATACTCAATTGGTCTCTAAATTATTATTATTAAGACATCCATTTGTTGCAACAGACTTTCTACTAGATTATAACAGACCCAGGTACCGAATTGCTGGAAAGGTAGTCAAAGAAGTTACCGACTCAACCCAGATCAGAGGCCAATCTATTGAGTTGTGAGCCTTGAAGAACTCTACCAACTGATATGATATCAGTTCCACCCCCCCCCCCCCCCCCCCGCCACTTACCCGTCCCCGTTTTTCTGCTTTATCAAAATCTATAAACCAATGAGTCAAATGGGCTCCTTTACTTTTAAAATCAATTTTTAACAACTCACTCTCAACGATTCTTTAACACTAATATTCCCTAATCCGGGTCAAGACCTTTGATTGTAGAAACCGGAGTAATTTCGGTTCCCGTCATTCTCCAGGCTCGTCCATTACAAGACCAGATTCAAATAAGGCCCCAATCAATTACAACTGGAAAGCCGTGAAATGACTCGAAACGCCTTTTTTAACTATTGGCAAGAAAACATTTGTATTTATCAATTAAATTGACACTCCGCTTATTAAAAGTATTCTTTCAAGTTTGGGTTAAAAGAGTGTTTAATAAGTTTGGAGTCTGATTAATCCGCCAATATGGTAGGGATAATAAATGAGGTTTTCTGGTCAAAATGAAAATGTTGTTTTGTCCGTGTAATAGCAACATCTCCCAATTGCCTTTTCGTCTTTAGCATTAGCATGAGATCAATATCTCCCGTTCCATTATAGTCAAATTGCATTCAATGTGTGTGCGTTTTCGATGCATCGGAATGTGTTCTATGATTGAGAACGCGTTGATACGAATCATAAATTGTTGTTTTTCATGTAAAATCACTGGTATTTCCATATTCTTACCATGTTCTATTAGATTACTAAGTTTAAATCATTTCTGCGAAGTACAGTGAGGAATCAAATGTCCAATGTCGTAAAATATATAGGTTGTCCGTTTGGTGAGAGTGAGATTATTTTTATCGCCGTCTCCTATCCAGTCACCGACCACGGTCATCATAGTTTGACTTTGTCACGCTTGACCATTGACTCTACAAATAAATATGAGATGTAAATGTGATTGTATGGAATAATGCCAGATGGAATGACTGTGTATCTTGAAACTGGGATCAGAATTCTGCCGTACTTTGCAAAATGTCGTCCTTCAAATATCGATCCATTTAAATGACCCTTATCTTGGCTATCAAACTATCAAACCTGGGATTTCGCGAAGTCTACTGAGACTGCCGTGTTGCGCACATTGAATATCCCATTATTTATGAACCCGGTCGCTTGTTTTTAGCTGAGAGATTTGTCCGATTGATTAGTTGACACATTTGTTTATTTATTGGTTACAAAATCTGTGCCATTGAAACTGATAAGATTTGGGAGAACGGCATAAAGATCCATATTGTCCTCGTCTAAATACAAAACACATAGTTGCCTAGTTTTACAGACATTATTTTGTGAGTTTAATAGCAAGAATCAAACATAACCATCGGGCATATTGATGTAGATATGGGATACTTACTGACCGGCCTATCTCATTGAACAAATAATTTGATCTTCTCGGGATCTCATACGAGAGCCGTCTATGTGCATATGTACACGTTTGATTACTGAAGCAAATTTGAATGATTATTACTCATTGTTGTAGGTTTTGCTTTAGATATATTTAAAACAACATCAATGATTTTCAACAGTGAGTACAGAATATTCTTTTTCATTTGAAATTGTATCTAGAATTAATTGTATAGCTTCCCATGGTATACTTGTGGAGAATTACTAAATTTTAGATATTTGTAACAGATAGAATTTAATGAATTTATGTATAGTTTGATATTTTCTTTCATTTCTCTTAAAAGTCATTCGACGTGAAAAAATAACAAATACACTCAGTATTTACAACATATTCAGTACAGTGTACTATACACGCGTAAATGTGATAATGTCGGGCGTAGTAGGCATAACATTGTAAAGCATTGTGATTGCCATAATTGGAGGTGAGACAGACTATGGACCAAATGGTAACTAGGACAATGCTGAGACTCGCCATAGATCTGTAGACCGTAATCTTGGAGACAGATACCCGTCATTAGATCCAAGGCAGCTATTTAAGGGTTTCCCTCACACTGACAATAACATGGTTGATATCGATTGGCGTAGGTTGCTGTTTCAATCAACCGAAGTCTTAGATTAAAATTAACATGGACCAGTTTTAATAATGATAATAATAATAATAATAATAATAATAATAATAATAATAATAATAATAATAATAATAATAATAGTAATAACAATAATAATAATAATAATAATAATAATAATAATAATAATAATAATAATAATAATAATAATAATAATAATAATAATAACAATAATAATAATAATAATGATTATTATTATTATTATTATTATTATTATTATTATTATTATTATTATTATTATTATTATTATTATTATCATTATTATTATTATTATTATTATTATTATTATTATTATTATTACTATTATTATTATATAATGAATTTATATAGCACCTAGTTCCAATCAAAATTGCTCACCGGCTCTTTATATCAACACATCATAATATATCACACACATATTATATAGATCGAATATGTTAAAAACCACATTGATATGATAATAAAATATATTATGATAAAATACATACAAAGAGTCTAAATCATAGGCCCTACAGAAAAGTTCAGTTTTTAATCGCTTTCTAAAAGTAAGTGGATTTTCACTATTTTTTGTTTCAATACTGATGGAGTTTCACAATCGGGGGAGGGGGGTGTCAAAGGATTTCTCATTAGGAGATTTTAAAAAGCAGGTATCAAATTTCGACGGGTTCATAAAGGTGGATAAGTTCTTGAAGGTAAACAGGATCAGAATTGTTAAAGCAATTGAAAACATGGGTAAGTATCTTAAATTCAATTCTAAACTTTACAGTTAGCCAGTGTAGATACTCCAAAATGGGAATAATATGCTCGGGCTTTTTAGATAACATTACCAATCAAGCTGCTTTGTTCTGTATCTTTTGGAGTCAATCAATGACATTCACAACCATAGAGCAAACTATTGCACGAATCAAGGCGACTATCTCTTTGTTACTCGTTTAGACTCTTTTTATACAGTTAACTGTCGTAGTTTGGAAAGACGTGTATTAAAAAGTTTGACCAGAACTCTCATCCTTCGAATATCGATCGATATAAATTACCCTCATCTTGGCAAAAACTCTCAAACCTGGAGACTGGTTAAAATCAACAAAGACTTGTAAATTTTGGAGACCATAGGTGTAAGACCGATCACACGAAATTGCCACCACTTGAATATGTTCTCAATAATATACACAATTAGTGAAAGCAGCCGTTGAGAGCAGCAACAGTTGGTTTGTTTTTTTTTTAAATTGAGCTTTTATAATGCGCAATATCAATTAAATTTATTCAAAGCACGTCACAAATGGCCCCAAGTCAAAACTTACAATGAATGATTAAGTATGTCCATTAAAGAAGAGATTGTTTGTATATATGAAAAAAATAAATTCTATACGATATCTAATAACAAAGGATCCTTGTCAAAAATTAATATCTACCTTAGAATTTTTTTCAAAATTAGATTATTGTAACTCTTTACTTTCTGGTACATCAAGTACAAATATTCGTTCTCTTCAAGCAATACTAAATAATGCAGCATGCGACAAGATGAAGCAGCACCTCTCATGGTGGACTTACACTGGCTGCCTGTGAGAGAACGTATAGAATATAAAGTAGCA
>NC_088364.1:21272568-21287568 GCF_034508935.2 Berghia stephanieae
GTCCAAAAAACACAAACAAAAAAAAACTGACTGATAGAGAGGTGTGACAGATATATGGGAAAGGGAGATTGATTGATAGAGGTGTGACAGATATATGGGAAAGGGAGATTGATTGATAGAGGTGTGACAGATATATGGGAAAGGGAGATTGATTGATAGAGGTGTGACAGATATATGGGAAAGGGAGATGTGACCATATTGTGTTTCTTAGTAAAGGGCCAACGATTGACATCTCTGAATTTATATTTTACATGTGTTGGATTTTGTTTTGTTTTGCTTTTCAGTCTGCGAGACTACACTCCGGATGACCGTTGAAAATGTCGCCAGTTGTCTATTATTCATGCTTTAAAAGCTTTACAATGGAGACTTCACAGTTCATGTCCAGACACCATTTATTGTTACATCAGTTGTCACCTGATGCCAGATGTACTCTGTCGTGCAATGTCGAAAGACATTAACTTTATTTTGGCCAGAATACCTTATACATCGTTAGATCAAGATGACTTCAAACTGTCCAAACGTCTTAGAACTTGGTCTGTCTTAGATTTTCTTTCAAGTTTCACCCTTCAGATTTTTTGATAAGCTGATAGATCCTCTTTATTTTTTGATATTTTAAGTAAATTTTTTCTGGTCAAAATGTTTTAATGGTTTTCGTCATTGTATGGAAGAGTCGTATTATCTTGATGATTAATCTGTATGTTTCAAATCCCACAAGTCGCTCTATGGTCGTATAAATAATAGTTTGGTTACTGTTTACAGAGAGGTGAGTCATTACGGATTAATACAAAGAAGAAGAAGAAGAAGAAGAAGAAGAAGAAGAAGAAGAAGAAGAAGAAGAAGAAGAAGAAGAAGAAGAAGAAGAAGAAGAAGAAGAAGAAGAAAGAAAAAAAAAGAACAAGAAGAAGAAGAAGATGAAGGAAAGAAGAAGAAGAAGAAGAAGAAGAAGAAGAAGAAGAAGAAGAAGAAGAAGAAGAAGAAGAAGAAGAAGAAGAAGACACGTATTATGGGAGTTTCTGATTTGTAGATCTGAGTGTGTGGAAGAGATCATTGACCGATGAAATGCATTGCCAATCGTCTACGTATGATAACAATGACATTACTATGATAGCGCCAAACCCACTGGGATGAGACCCACCCATAGGCCTCATCCCAAAGCTGCCGTAACTTGACAATGCCCAAAATATTTTTTCACTTTGGTCAGAGCAGTTTAAAAGTCCATATATGGTTTGATTAAAACTCAACACAAAAAAGAGGTCTTAAACCTGAGAAGTCATATCTAGAAGTCTCAGATTTTTTAAAGTTATGACAAGTTTCTGGTGATTTTTATTGATGGATATTTGAAGTAAAAGTTAGTTTATGTAAACAGAAAAATGTGCTTTGTCAGAGAATGGCAGTGAGTTCACAATGACCCAATCTCTGTCGTGCTCCCCAAAAAAACAACAACACGTTTTTAGAATTTTGGCTAGAAAACGCGTCCTTCAAATCTCGATTGATTTAAATGGCCCTCGTCTTGTCAATAACTCAAACATGGGACTTCGTAAGTTCCAGATTTGAGAGTTTTTGACAAGATGGGGGTCTTTTGATCGATCGATTTATTATGAAGGATGGAGGGGGGGGGGGCAATTTGTTTAAAATAGTATTGTTGTTTTTTTTCAGAGAACGGCAGATCTATCATCTCACGGGTGTAGAGCGGTGACGAAATGACGGAACAGCTTGGAGTACGAGAATAAATGGATTCTGTCCTTTTCAGAAGATCTGGGGTCAGCATATGGAGATGGCGGGGTCAAAAATTTGATGAAGAGACTGATTCTGTTGAGACACGAAGTAATCCAGGAGGGAGCATGGTGTCCTATAAAAACTGCGCAAGTATAATATTTACTTAGGGAGCGTTCACATATTACGTCATCAGCTAGGGGGGGGAGGGGGGGGGGACTACCAAATGTTGACATGTGTTGACATGGGGGAGGGGGGGTCAGACCAAGATGATGTCATCAAAACAGGCAAATCGACGTCATCAGCAAAGTTAATGGACAAATCAAACCCCTAGTATTTGTTTCAGTGGATGGTGGTCCAGATGAGGCTCCAAAAAACGGACAGACACTCGCTGCTTGGGAGAGACATTTCAAGGCGCTGGATATTGATGCTGTATTTGTCTTTACACACGCTCCAGGTTTCAGTGCTTATAATGAGGTGGAAAGAAGAATGGCACCGCTTTCAAAGGATACAGCATCTGTCATCTTACCATTTGATATTCATGGACGTCATCTTGATGGAAGCAACAAGACTGTTGATGTTGATCTGGAAAAAAGGAACTTTGAAGCTACTGGAAAAATATTAGCCAATATTTGGTCCGAGTGGATAATAGATGGATACCCAGTAGTTGGAAAATTCATCCCTCCACCTGAAAATCCAAGACCTAAACTTCAATTTCAAGAAACAGATGATTGAAAGATAAAACACATTCGTCAATCCCAATATCTGCTGCAAATAGTGAAATGCAGTGACAACTCATGCTGCAAACCTTGGCATACTAACTATTCATCTTTTTTCCAGAGCGTTTTCTGCCACCACTGTACACTTGCTTCATGTGATGATGGTTTGGAGATAGGCAATAATGGAAGATTTGAAAGCCTATTTCAAAGTTTGTTCCTTTCAAAACAGCTAAAGATAAATTGCTATGATGAGTATTGCCCATCTATCAAGAAACAAGATGGGAAAGGGGTGTCACTTCTCAAAAGGCGAACTTGCCCTAAATGTTCATTGTATCACTCCTCGATCACAGCAATGAGAGACCATTAACGAAAATGCGGCATACAAGAAGAACAGCAAATGGGAGAAAGTGATGACGATGAAGATGAAATTGATGATACTATTTATAGTACATTGCCAGAGGTCCAAGGCAGAAACATTTTTGAATCAATTAGTTTTATGTTTGGAAATTGAAACAGAAATTCATTCCACTAAAAGACTAATATGCTATAAAATAATTTGCCTCCTATACTATTTTAAATTACACTTTCTGAAATTTTTTTAATAGCACCTGCACCAAGTAGCCTAATTTAAATAATGTTTGTTAGATTTTATCTTTGCAAATTTAAATTTTATGTCCCCATTGTATCGTAAAACATAAATTATCAACAGTTTCTGAAATTAATAAAATG
The DNA here is from genome assembly GCF_034508935.2 of Berghia stephanieae. Taxonomy (NCBI): domain Eukaryota; kingdom Metazoa; phylum Mollusca; class Gastropoda; order Nudibranchia; family Aeolidiidae; genus Berghia; species Berghia stephanieae. The sequence continues at coordinate 21,275,730 of NC_088364.1, forward strand.
TCTGAATGTGTTTTATCAAACGTTGATAATCAATGTTTATGGTTTGAAAAATGAATAATAAATATTGTGAAATTAAAGTTATCTTTTAGTTTTTATTAAATTAGATGACGTCATCATCTGTTGGGGGAGGGGGGGGGGGTCAGGTCATGATGACAAGTGATGACTTGGGGGAGGGGGGGGGTCTAAAAAGGACAAATTTTTGATGACGTAATATGTGAACGCTCCCTTAAAGACGTATGGTCTTTCACTTTCTAATCATCCGATTGCCACACACTGGCTGCTTCTCTAATCCGTTTGGGCCGATTATTTTATGAATTAAAAAGACATATTTTGGTTGCATTCTTTCTGAACAAATTATGCAAGTTTGGCTGTAGAATAAAAAGAACCTCATGGACTTCGTAAGTTCCAGATTTGAGAGTTTTTGACAAGATGGGGGTCTTTTGATCGATCGATTTATTATGAAGGATGGAGGGGGGGGGGGGGGGCAATTTGTTTAAAATAGTGTTGTTGTTTTTTTTCAGAGAACGGCAGATCTATCATCTCACGGGTGTAGAGCGGTGACGAAATGACGGAACAGCTTGGAGTAGGAGAATAAATGGATTCTGTCCTTTTCAGAAGATCTGGGGTCAGCATATGGAGATGGCGGGGTCAAAAATTTGATGAAGAGACTGATTCTGTTGAGACACGAAGTAATCCAGGAGGGAGCATGGTGTCCTATAAAAACTGCGCAAGTATAATATTTACTTAGGGAGCGTTCACATATTACGTCATCAGCTAGGGGGGGAGGGGGGGGACTACCAAATGTTGACATGTGTTGACATGGGGGAGGGGGGGGGGTCAGACCCAAGATGATGTCATCAAAACAGGCAAATCGACGTCATCAGCAAAGTTAATGGACAAATCAAACCCCTAGTATTTGTTTCAGTGGATGGTGGTCCAGATGACGCTCCAAAAAACGGACAGACACTCGCTGCTTGGGAGAGACATTTCAAGGCGCTGGATATTGATGCTGTATTTGTCTTTACACACGCTCCAGGTTTCAGTGCTTATAATGAGGTGGAAAGAAGAATGGCACCGCTTTCAAAGGATACAGCATCTGTCATCTTACCATTTGATATTCATGGACGTCATCTTGATGGAAGCAACAAGACTGTTGATGTTGATCTGGAAAAAAGGAACTTTGAAGCTACTGGAAAAATATTAGCCAATATTTGGTCCGAGTGGATAATAGATGGATACCCAGTAGTTGGAAAATTCATCCCTCCACCTGAAAATCCAAGACCTAAACTTCAATTTCAAGAAACAGATGATTGGAAGATAAAACACATTCGTCAATCCCAATATCTGCTGCAAATAGTGAAATGCAGTGACAACTCATGCTGCAAACCTTGGCATACTAACTATTCATCTTTTTTCCAGAGCGTTTTCTGCCCACCCTGTACCACTTGCTTCATGTGATGATGGTTTGGAGATAGGCAATAATGGAAGATTTGAAAGCCTATTTCAAAGTTTGTTCCTTTCAAAACAGCTAAAGATAAATTGCTATGATGAGTATTGCCCATCTCTCAAGAAACAAGATGGGAAAGGGGTGTCACTTCTCAAAAGGCGAACTTGCCCTAAATGTTCATTGTATCACTCCTCGATCACAGCAATGAAAGACCATTAACGAAAATGCGGCATACAAGAAGAACAGCAAATGGGAGAAGTGATGACGATGAAGATGAAATTGATGATACTATTTATAGTACATTGCCAGAGGTCCAAGGCAGAAACATTTTTGAATCAATTAGTTTTATGTTTGGAAATTGAAACAGAAATTCATTCCACTAAAAGACTAATATGCTATAAAATAATTTGCCTCCTATACTATTTTAAATTACACTTTCTGAAATTTTTTTAATAGCACCTGCACCAAGTAGCCTAATTTAAATAATGTTTGTTAGATTTTATCTTTGCAAATTTAAATTTTATGTCCCCATTGTATCGTAAAACATATATTATCAACAGTTTCTGAAATTAATAAAATGTCTGAGTGTTTTATCAAACGTTGATAATCAATGTTTATGGTTTGAAAAATGAATAATAAATATTGTGAAATTAAAGTTATCTTTTAGTTTTTATTAAATTAGATGACGTCATCATCTGTTGGGGGAGGGGGGGGGGGGGTCAGGTCATGATGACAAGTGATGACTTGGGGGAGGGGGGGGGGTCTAAAAAGGACAAATTTTTGATGACGTAATATGTGAACGCTCCCTTAAAGACGTATCGTCTTTCACTTTCTAATCATCCGATTGCCACACACTGGCTGCTTCTCTAATCCGTTTGTGCCGATTATTTTATGAATTAAAAAGACATATTTTGGTTGCATTCTTTCTGAACAAATTATGTAAGTTTGGCTGTAGAATAAAAAAAACCTCATTGACATCGACCCCCCCCCCCCCCCCCCCCCCCCACCCCGACCCCAAACCGCGCCCGGCTTACCCTCAAATGGCCAATGTGATCAATGTTCAGTATTATTTTGCTGGAGGTCACCGTCAAAGATAACTATATAATCTGAGTAAGACAGTAAAGCATTATATTACTCGCTTTCGCCATTTTAACTTTTTTTTTATTACCGGGAATTGTGGGTTTTCATTTGATATGAACCCCCCAGCAAAGCGCATCTATGTGAATGAATTACACAATAGGGTATTATGCTGTCATGTTATGATAAGGAAAATTAGACAAGAAGAGATAACCACAACCTCTCTCTCTCTCTCTCTCTCTCTCTCTCTCTCTATATATATATATATATATATATATATATATATATATATATATATATATATATATATCCTCCTTTCCCACTCTCGCGGCCTTCTCCCTCCCTCTTACAGATGAGTCGTCGTCTAGTTGTCGTCCTTGCCCTTAGCTCCACGAATCCCAGGGCTTGCCGTTTGGACGTGCCCCCCCAATACAAATATGCCAATTGATAGAAATTACGCAATCGGGTATTAGGGTGTCATTTTAGAGACATTGAGTAGAATGACATAAAACAGAACAACTCTCTCACTCCCTACCCCCACCCCCCCCCACCCCCACCCCCTCAGTCTCTATGTTTTGTGTGTGTGTGTGTGTGTGCGTGTGTGTGTGTGTGAATATATATCTATCTACGAAAATCTATCTATCTATCTTTCTATCTATCACGAGAATCTATCTGTCTTTATCTTTTTCTCACTTTACTTATTTATCTATTTATCGATAGCTCTCTCTCTCTCTCTCTCTCTCTCTCTCTCTCTTTCTCTCTCTCTCTCTCTCTCTCTCTCTCTCTCTCTCTCTCTGCGTGTGTGTGTGTGTTTGTGTGTGTATGTGTGTGTGTTGATTGAATAACTTGGGACTCGTATTATTAGATAATAGTAAAAAAGGGCATTTGTGCGTAGCCATCGTTAACTTATAGCCTGACACTAAAACCCACAAAGACCCATATTCTGACGTCATTTTTAGGTTTGTGGACAGCCTAGAGAGTTGTCTTTAATAGTGGTCAAGGAAACAAGTGATTCCATTGGTTGAACTTTGAATACAACTAACTCACAATTTATTTTCTTTTGTGGCCAAAAACTTGTCTTTCGACGCTGGAGTCAGGCCATGAGTTTACGAAAGCCACGAAGTGTGTCAATAGCTTGCTTGGCATAGCAACCAGCGGTCACTTGACTATCAGACAGAAGCATCAATTTAGTGAGTACTTCAACTAATCAGCCTTCGTTGTCACAGCCTGACCGTAGCCATCGTACACTCAAAGACTAAGCCTGACCTGAAAATTACGTCACTAATCCACAGTGGGAGCAATGTATATTCAGGTTGTCGTTCAAGCTCATCATCGATAATATCATTTGTTGGTGTCCAATGTTTGGAGAGTTTTTAATAATATATGTAAACACGCTGCTTTGTTTATGAAAGTTGTAAGCATACCCATGGATCAATTTGACCAAAATAATCTATTTTGATGTTGGATGTTTCAAAATCTGTGAACACTTAATATAATGTAGGTCATTTTGAGTACATTTTGCAGTTTGACCTATGACTCGAGCACATGGAAAAATAATATAGATCGTCTCCATTCAATGCAATGACCACCAAAAGAAAATGTGGTTCAACCGGAGACAGCAATATACAGGGACGGAAAACTTCTGAAAAGACAAATGGTTTTGAAAGCAGACGATGCGTATCTATGCGAAGCCATCGTTTACTTATAGATAGTTCGAAGATGATGTCACTCAGGCCTTTGTTATTGTTTTTGCCATTCGCGTTTGTGAGTTGTTCTCACTAAACTGTTTTAACCAGACTATAAAAGTTCATGGTTACACAGAGTTTTGTGTGTTGGTCCGTTATACTTCCGGATGGCAATGTTGTGAACTCCTTGGCCAAGCGCATTCTATCTATAGCCTGACACGAGAGCCGTAGCCATCGTTATGTTATAGCACCGCCTACTGAGTTGTCGTTAGTAGTGCTCATGGAAACATTGGTTGAACTATTGAATACAACTCACGATTTGTTTTCTTTTGTGACCAAAGACTGGCATTTTGACGTCAGTGTTTGGTCAGTGTCAGGCAATAGATAGTATGCAGATGACGTCACTCAGGTCTTTGTTATTGTTTTTTGCCATCCGCGTTTATGAGTAATGCTCACTGAGCTGTATTAACCCGACTATAAACGTTCATGGATACACACAGTTTTGTGTGTTGGTCCTTTATACTTCCGGATGGCAATGTTATGAGCTTCTTAGCCAAGCGCATACAATTTATAAGTTAACGATGGCAACGCAAGCACCCACTAGGACTTATCTTGTAACGTCATGTTTTTAGATTTGCGCTGCGCCTAGTGAGTTGTCGTTAGTACTGCTCATGGAAACAAGTGGTCCCATTGGTTGAGCTATTGAATACAACCGTGTCCTTCGTAACGTTATGGCCTGATATGATACTGACCAAAAAATGACGTCAAAATGCCAGTCTTTTGCCACAAAACAAAACAAATCGTGAGTTGTATTCAATAGTTCAACCAATGAAATAACTTGTTTCCATGAGCTCTACTAACGACAACTCACTAAGCGGTGCAAAAACAAAATAATGACGTCAAACTGCCAGTCCTTTTGGATTTTAGTATCAGGCTATATTATAACGATGGCTACGATACAACTCACGATTTGTTTTCTTTTGTGGCCAAAGACTTGTCTTTTGTCGTCATTTTTGTCAGGCTATAGATAGTATGAAGTTGACGTCATTCAGGTCTTTGTTATTGCTTTTTGCCATCCGCCTTCATGAGTAATTCTCATTCAACTGTATTAACCAGATTATAAACGTTCAAGGTTACACACAGTTTTGTGTGTTGATCCGTTATACTTCCGGATGGCAATGTTATGAGCTTATGAGCCAAGTCATACTATCTATAAGTTTACGATGGCTACGAACGATTTATGTCAGGTCGAGTCAAGTCGGTAAATAGCATATCGCTCATGTTTATAATATAATAATAATAATAATAATAATAATAATAATAATAATAATAATAATAATAATAATAATAATAATAATGATAATAATGATGATAATAATAATAATAATAATAATAATAATAATAATAATAATAATAATAATAATAATAATATAATAATAATAATAATAATAAAAATAATAATAATAATAATAATAATAATAATAATAATAATAATAATAATAATAATAATAATAATAATAATAATATAATAATAATAATAATCATAATAATAAATTCATAATATGTAATAAAAGTGAATTTTGGCACGGGTTTTCGCAGCTTTCTTTATTCAGATGCGATTTCTTCTCGCAAAATTCTCTCAGACAAGAAACTTTTTGTGTAATTGTACGATTGATATAGCGTGAAGAAATGGTGTGTATTTTATTTAAACGCATACTATCTATACACAAGTACCATGTTTACCGACTTGACATTGACACCCACATACGCAAGGAGTCCCTAAGTTTCACGTCTCCATATTTCAATCAATGGGACCATTCATTGCCTTGAATACTACTAACAACAACTCACGTTTAACTTTCTTTTCAGTCGCCTTGATCTGTGACGTAATTTTAAAGAAGCGTCAGGCTTTAACAAAGGTTAGGAATCGCATCTCTAGAGAAAAGTGATGACAAATGACTGAGTGAGGTTAATTCCATTCACTCTTTAAACTAAAGCTTTCCGGTATTTCTATAGATAGACAAAAATTGACGTCACTCAGATCTTTGTTGTTGTTTTTAGACAGCCACTTTTTTTTAGTAGCTCTCACTAAGTTCTGTCAATCAGACAATAAAAACGTTTCAGGTTATACAAAGTTTTGTGTATTGGTACGTTATAGCCGGCTGGCGGATGTTATGAGTTTTTTTATCTAAACGCATAGCATCAATAGAAGGTACAAAACTGAAGTCACTCGGCTCTTTGTTATTGTTTTTAGACAGTCATTTTGGTGATTACTTCTCACTAAATATATTAATCAGACAATAAACGTTCAGGTTACACACAGTTTTGTATGTTGGTTATGTAAAATGTATTCAGTTGGCGAATGTAGTGAGTATTTCACCTCCACTCATAGCATCAATGATGCACAATATGAGAAATGCTCACCAACCTCAATCTTAACATTATCACAAGACAACAAAGAAGCTTTTTGGGTCGCACAAGAACGGGTTGGACGTTTGTAAACAGACAAGTCTCAAAAAGAAGACTCAATCACAGAACGACACGTTCTCAAGTGATAGATGCGTGAGAGAGAAAAAATATTTGAATATAAATTAACCCCATTGAGAGACTTGAGGCAGAGATAATTATGCATTATCAGGTCACCGGGGCTTCAGAGAGACGGCGTAATGGGCTTTTGTCATGGAATGCAATACGCCTTGTTTTCTTTGGATAATCTTTATGTAAACAACTCTTCAATGTAGCTTGTCTTGAATGAAGCGACTTTGACTTTGGTCAATGATAGATTTAACTAACTCGGCGTTGTGTCTTTGATTCACGCACTTTACAGAGATTACTCAACTGGACTGAGGATTGAATATGTTCCTTATTTTATGACTCAAACCAAGCATTACTTTGTGTTATTTATCATTTTAAAAGTTGGATTGAATACTTACCTATTCAGTTAATGTAGAATATTCCTATCTTTACATTCAATCAAAAGATGCAATGCTTGTAATTTGAAACACTGAAATATCGACTTTGCAAAAATGTGCGCAGATAAGAATTTTAGGGAAAGTAATACTGCGGGTAAATGGAGGCTCCTTAAATTATAGGATTTTTACATTTAGAGTTGAGCAAGCACGTATGTTGATAATAACAGAAAATGAAGTGAGTAGAACCGTGCCAGAATACAATAGAGAATAAAAATTTCACGGCGATGGGGGGGGGGGGGGGGGGGGGTCGAATCCGCGGTCTTACTGGTACGACAACTCCGCCTGGCCCATCCGCTACTATTTTGATCCTTTTAAAGCTGTTACAGTCATTTCTTTCAATACTTTTTAACAGACAACCGCTTTTTGAAGCATAGTATTGACTTTAAGCTAAACCCTGAAAATGAACAAGTTACTAAAAAAAAAAAATTGAGCATTTATATAGCGCAATATCCACTTAACGTGCTCAATGCGCTTTACAAGGGGTCCCTGGTCAACAGCAACATTTAACATGTAGGACGAGACATGACGCCTGTTAGGCGATATTACAATTTTTCGGACAAAGACAACGCTGTTAACGGCCAGGTACTCATTTTACACCTGAGTACGGTGAGAGAATGTGAGTAAAGAGTCTTTTCCAAGGACTCAACTATGCGCCGAGCGAAGCTCGAACCCAGGACCTTCCGATCCGAAAGCGAGTGTCATACCACTAGACCACATAGCCGCACATGACTACATACATATCGTTGCTCAGATTGCAGGGCAGCATCGAATTTAGCCTCATTAAAATTTCATAACATTATTTGAGAGAGATCGAGCTATATTTAACTGTGGATGACTTGTATGGGGCCGGTTCACTCACCTTTAAAGTCCTTGTGAGAAAAAAAAATGATCAGGTAGAATTCAAACTCTGGTTTATCAACAAAAATGGTGTTGACGTTTGGATTTTCCCCATTATCAACAGAAAAGAGGATGAATAAGACGTGTTGACCATAATTTTTTTTTAACTAAAACTTTTATATAGCACAATATTGTGCTTTACAATTATTAATACTATTATTATTATTATTATTATTATTATTATTATTATTATTATTATTATTATTATTATTATCATCATCATCATCATCATCATCATCATTATCATCATCATCAGCATCATCATCATCATCATCATCATCATCATTATCATCGTCGTCATCATCACCATCATCATCATCAGCATCATCACCTCACATTCTTCTAGATTAACAACAATGAAGTGAGTAGGAAAGTGCCAGAAGACAATGGAGAATAAAAAATGTTCGCGGCGGTGATTGGGGTTTGACCCCGCGACATTACTGATACGACAACTCCGCCTGGCCGGTGAGAGCGTAACTCTACCGTATGAGCTATCCACGATTCTTCAAGATTGTAGGATTTTACATTGACCGGAGTTTTTTTCTTCACCAGTTATTTTGACACACAGGGACACTACTGACCACAAGAAATAATGTATTAGTACCCCTCGTCTAAAACAAAATAGACAAGAAAGGTGGTTCCATCATGCCTTACAGTTGGAGACATAATATGTTTGTATTCCTCACCTAAAAGCCACCATTCGTAGACACATCATGTAGTGTTCTTGGAGTTATCGTTTAACTCGGATTCATCTTTATCCAGTTAACTGCGGCTCTATGGAAAGACCCGTATTTAAAAATTTGGCTAGAAACCTCGTCTTTCAAGTATCGATCGATTTAAATGACCCCCCCCCCCCCCCACACACACACACACAATCTTGGCAAAAACTCTCAATACCTGGGACCTTGTGGGGTCCCAGGTTTAAAAGATTTTGCCAAGATGAGGGTCATTTATTTCGATCGATATTTGAAGGATGAGTTTTCTAGCCAAATTTTTAAATACGTATCAGTCCGGACGGAGTACGTCAGTTAATTGGTAGATATAATTCACGGATTTTATCTATTAAAATGGATTCGCAGTTGAAATATTTATGTTATAGAGTTTTAGATTGAGGATTAATTCTTAAGACGCTCGCCGGTATGTTTTCATTACTTCATTATCCTACTACAACTTCAAATGGCCCTCCAGAAAATGATGTTCTTCTTCTGAAAAACAAAACAAAACAACAAACTTGCCAGTTTATTTGGAAGGCAACCCTGTTACTTCAATTCGTGATTTTCATTTTCAAATATTAATATTATATATCCGTCCAAAGACACGTTTAATATGAATGCAATAGATTCAGCTGTAAACAACCTGCGCCCAATAACATTACTGAATACCATAAGAAAAACACTGTCAACTATTGTCCTCAACAGAATTAGACCGAAAATAGAAAAATATCTATCACATAGCCAAAGCGGGTTTCGCCAAGACCGAAGCACATCGGACGTTGTATGGACACATAAATGGTTGGCAGCAAGGCACTCAAAGAAAACATATCCATAACAATAACCGGAATCGATATGTCCGCAGCCTTTGATACGATCGACAGAGGAAAACTTTTGGAGATATTAACAGACATAGTAGACGAAGACGAGCTCCGAATAATCCGATTTCTCCTCAGCAACACAAAGATACAACCAAGGATATACGGGGCCACAAAACAGACGCAGTTCGTAAGTAACATCGGGACCCCCCAAGGAGATAGTCTGAGCCCGATTCTGTTCACAATATACTTAGAACACGCTCTGAAAGAAGTTCGAAAAGTCATTCCAAAACCAACGACTCATATTGAGAATGCAATCCCTAGAGAAATCGCCTATGCAGATGATGTCGATTTTATTGGATCAACACCAGCAAATATAGACATCATACAAAATACCCTCATGAAATATAACCTCCAAGTCAATGCCAATAAAACCGAATTTACAACAATATCGAGGAACAAAGAGGATGGAAAAGAACAAAGAAAGTCGGCTCACTAATTGGAGACACCGAGGATGTACAAAGAAGAAAACAGCTATCAAACGCCGCACTCAGTAAACTCACCAATGTATGGATTAGAGGTGACAAAATAAAGAGAAAAACCAAACTGAAACTGTACCGTGCTCTTGTAAAACCGGTACTTCTGTATAACTGCGGCACTTGGGCGTTGACAAAATCCAAAGAAGAACATCTGGATGCCTTCCATCGCACACAGCTAAGAAGGGTACTGGACATCAAATACCCAAAAAAGATCTCAAATGAATCACTCTATAAGATCACAAAAGAAAGACCAATATCCCTTGACATTTTACAACAACGATGGCAACTTTTCGGTCACATACTACGCAGGGACAAAAACATACCAGCTAACCAAGCCATGTCGGGATACTTCCAAAAACACGGGAACCTTTTCAGAGGAAGACCGATAACAACACTCCCTGTGATCCTAAACAAAAACCTCACAACACTTGGACAAAGCATTAGTCTCATAACGGCAGGGGACCTTGAAAATCTGAGAACCCTAGCAGAGGACCGGCAATATTGGAGACACCTCACACAGGAAATACTGGAAACAGCCAAGGCGACCCGACCTTTCGGTCGAGACGCGAAAGGCATCTAAGTCAAGTAAGTAAGATTCAGCTGCTTGTTCCTGTTGTCGTTGTGTTTTGTTTGAAGGTCTACAATCAGTTTGGTGTGATAAGCAAAATTACAAATAACCTTGCGTTGGTATGCTTTTGGACGCTTTATGTAAAAAGTCCACTTGAAACGAAAAGAAAATTGAAGTTCGTAAATGTTAATGATTGGGCTACTCTGTAGGTTGGTGACGCCCTGTGAAAAAAAAGCCGTTGTAATTACATTATTTTATGAAGACTATGTCGAAAAACATTCAGATAGCTTTAGATACCATATGGTGTTGTTATTAATCGAAATTTAGATTCTACATCACTAATGTGTGGCTATGTGGTCTAGTGGTATGGCATTTGGCTTCGTATCGGAAGATCCGAGCGACACATTGTTGAGTCCTTGGAAAAGGCTATTTACTCACATTCTCATGCCGTACTCAGGTGTAAAATGAGTACCTGGCCGTAAACAAAGTTGTCTCTGTCCGAAAAAATAAAAATTAATATCGTCAAACAGGCGGCATGTCTCGTCCTACGTGTTAGGTGTTGCTGTTGGCTAGAGACCCCTAGTTAAGCTTTTAGCATGTTTAGTGGATATTGCGTTATATAAAAGCTCAAGTTTTTTGTGTTTTTTTTTAATGCTTTTCATTTACTATTTGATTTTTCGCGTCATGCAGCATTTTTTAAATTGTTCATTAGTTTGATAAAGCCAATATCTAATCATATCTTTGGTTCCTGGTTTTGTCGTTCGTGCGTTTTTGTTGTTGTTGCAATAGGCTTTGCCAGGATTATAATAGGGAAGATAAGTGCGATGTCAAATAACTGGTTCCTATTTCATGGGAAGTGTAAAATCACTCTTCCGGAGAACTGAATACATAACTTGTGTAAATGATCTCCTGGTGTCAGAGATGACATCATATTTTCCTGGATGAAAATATACTGGTCGTCAATAAAGACAATCCATCCTTTATCTGTTACGTCCCGTAGTCCTAAGAATCTGCTTATACATCCTGCTACTGAAATGTTTATGGCACGGCACCTTTATAATATGACCTATTTATTATCAGTACTCCGAAGGACTGGCTACATACACACTCACAAGGATTTGGGAAA
>NC_088364.1:21290068-21322568 GCF_034508935.2 Berghia stephanieae
TGGACTGTAAAAAGTAATGGAATTGAATACTTATCTTCTAGAAGCTGTGAAGTGTAAAAAGTAATGGAATTGAATACTAATCTTCTAGAAGCTGTGAACGGTAAAAAGTAATGGAATTGAATACTAATCTTCTAGAAGCTGTGGACTGTAAAAAGTAATGGAATTGAATACTAATCTTCTAGAAGCTGTGGACTGTAAAAAGTAATGGAATTGAATACTAAGCTGCTAGAAGCTGTGAACTGTAAAAAAATGTACACCAATTAATGTAACAGCTTCAAACATTACAAAGTACCAAAACACGGAAGGTTTGGAGGCTCAAAACCCTTTCACAGCCATTAACCCCCCAAAAAATAAAAACTTTCATAAACTATCGGATTACTTTTGTGGTGTAACGGTAGCAAGTATGAGGTAATCAGGAGGTCTGAGTTTCGATCCCGTCCCAGTTGAGGCTGGCTGTTTTTCTCTTTTTTTTTTTTAAAGATGGTTTCTTTCTTGTATTTTTCTTTCTTACACTGATTCATACACACATTTTCAGATCTTTAGAAACTTTTTTTCTTTGAACTAGAGCATTTATATAGCGCAATATCCACCAAACGCGCTCAAAGTGCTTTGCAAGGGGTCCTTAGTCAACAGCAATATAAACGTGTATGATGAGACAAGATGCATATTAGGCGGTAGTACAATTTTTTTCGACAGAGACAAAGCTGTTAACAGTCAGGTACTAATTTAATACATAATTACGGTGAGAGAATGTGAAAAAGAGCCTTTTCCAAGAACTCAACTATGCGACTCTCAGAGAACCCTGGAACTTCCGATTTGAAGGCGAGTTTCATACCACTAGATCACATAGCTGCATAACACATCACCTTTAACCCAAACAGACGGCATTTCATGTTTTAACATTTATACTGGTTCATTTGTTTTTTGTTATTGGGTAAAGAAAGGTTTTGAGCCCGAGACGTTTCGTATTTTGTCTTTTGTTCTCTCATGACGTCATTATGTTCGTTTGTGAAGACAATGGAGAATAAAATCTTTTGCGAAGATGAGAATGGAACTTTCGACTCGACTGATACCTTTGAGTGGTAGAGGGCGTTGAATGCAGAGCGCCCGGGTGGCAATAAGTCAGTAAGTCATTGATTTCTATCTGTTTCTCTTGACATAGAGAAAAGGCACTCTAGACTTATATTAATATTTGGCCAGTTTCGACCGTCTCATTTACGGATTATCTGGATGATGTATTCCGTGATCGAAGTCTTCTGGTCGCCATTTGTTTCTCGCCTTATCTTGTAGCTCGAGGTGGAATCGTTCAAGCCTATTACCTCCCCTCATTTATTGCAACCTTAAACGTCGGGCCTCGTTTAGTTTTATTTTTCACGTTGTCTTTTTTTTTATAGACGTCTTTAGATAGTTCGAAGTTGACGTAACTCAAGTCTTTGTTATTGTTTTTTTTTTTTTTTAATTTATTTATTTTTATTTTTTTTGCCATCCGCGTTTATGAGTAATTCTCACAAAACTGTATTAACCTGACTATAAACGATCATGGTTACACAAAGTTTTGTGCGTTGGTCCGTTATACTTCCAGATGGCAATGCTGTGAGCTCCTTAGCCAAGCTCATATTATCTATATGATTGTGAGTTTTCAGACCGACAACAGAAAATGTGTGTGCTGATTTGCAAAATCCGTCGGATGTCGCACGAGCTAGTTTTGAGAGGCGAGTGAATAAAGGTTAAAAACCGTTGTCTGCATGACCATAATTTTTTTCACTTCATCGTTTTTATTATCCATCCAACTACATTCTCATGAAAAGATTTTACAATTAGAAGCTTAAAGATAATTTATATAGATTTTTTTCTGAGCCAAGAGCTCCCCCCACCCCCTTTTTAAGTGCAATATCCACTAAACGTGCTCAGAGCGCTTTACAAAGGGCCCCTGTCCAACAGCAACACATATAGAATGAGACATGATGCCTCGACATATTATAATATATATCTGTCTTGTTTTTAAAAGCGATTTTCTCCGTTTCTTAATTTTTAAAAACCCAATGCCTTCAAATGTGAATAACTTTGACCCTATTTAAGATAATTACATAAGATTAAAATTATCACTTGGTGAACTATTTTTTTAACACTTTGGCCTTAAATTGTTTTGCAATTATCAGTTTTAAGATTTTTTGCCAATGTGGTAGCCATCCCAATACACTGATAATTGAATTCTATCTTCTGGCTTAGATGAAATATGTTTTTGTCTGAGCACAGCTGAAGTATGTTGGAAACAAAATTATACTTTTTTTTTGGCTCAAGAAATACTGATAATTTGGAAACAAGCTTTCTGTTCAGCAACTCATGCAATCACAGCCACTTAAACAGTCGCCATCGTTATTGATCCCAAAGAATCACGTCACAGAATGTGGCGACGATCAGCAAAATAAAAAAAAAGAAAGAAAATATTGAGAATAATCCCGTGATTCAGAAAGTTGGATTAAAGAATTGTATTGAATTTGCAGTGATCTCCACTCAATATAACTAACTGTTTACTTTCTTTTGGTTATCACTGTCATAATATTGTGTGACATAATTCCCTGGTTAGATGCCGGCCGGTACGTAACAATGGATAGGCTCGGACTGGATTACTCTTGTCCTTTTTTTTAAAAAACGTATAATATGTCACTTCTACGTTATGAGCCGCCGTCTGAAAACGGTGTATTGTGTCAGAATAAACAAGATTAAGAAAATTGAAGCTATGCCAAAATAATCGGGATTAGGAATATCCAGTGCTTTGAAATTTAAGAAACATAATTTCAGTCTCCTCAACTATCTAGGTCATATATTCAAACTCAATTTTGTTTTTGGTTACGCTCAAAATACTATTATAAAAAATGAGTTACATTCCGACATATTATCGTTTGAGACGATGGATTTATTTGTTGCTGTTATTATTGTTGTTGTTGTTGTTGTTGTTGTTGTTGTTGTTGTCTCTACGAAACCATTAATCATAAGAATGCGAGACCAATCTAATCAAAATCCTCCAAGAACATTTATGTCATGATATGAAATAGACAAAATATTGCTGACATCTTTCTCTGCTGTCCGTGTTGTTATCAATAAACATGTTCTAGATTGCTCAACCGTCTACTTCAGTCACATAAGAAAACTTGCAGCCATAAACAAGACAAATTAACCAGTTAACTGTCGAACTCTGAGAAAGACTTGTATTTTTTTTAATTGGCCAGAAAAACTCGTCCTTCAAATATCGAACAATTTAAATGACCCTTATATTGGCTAAAACTCTCAAACCTGGGACCCCGCAGGCTTTCCTTAAAGTCCCAGGTTTGAGAGTTTTAGCCAATATGAGGGTCATTTAAATCGATCGATATTTGAAGGACGAGTTTTATGGCCAACTTTTAAATTTCGTGTTTTTCCAGAGTACCGCAGTTAACTGGTTAAGAAAGCTACAACAAGAAAGAAAAAAATAACGACGAGTTCGGGGCTAATGACGGCAATAAAACGAAGGGAGATAATGCTATAACTCCGCTTGAACGATTCCACCTACGGCTACGACTGAGGAAGGAAATAGACTTGATCACAAATTACCCGTAACTCTAAACAGTATGTAAATAAGAGAGGGCGACAATTCAATAGCCCCTATTCCCGTGGCATCCTGAAAATTTAGGGAATGCACCAAACACTTGTTTGTTTGATTTTTCTTCACCATTCATCGTATTCTCAACTTTGATATCTGACATAATAATAACTTGAGCTTTTACGTCGGGGAAATGTCTACTAAATGTGCTCGGGGAGAGGCTGGGTGGGCTAGAAGGGGTTCCCTACCAAAAGCACCTTAAAATGTAGGATGAGACATCCTTTCAACCTTGCCCACCAAAGTCCATTCTTATAGAGGAGGACTAAGGACTTTGTCCTGGACTTTCGGAAAACACTTCAAAAATTCGCTTCTTATATAAGTTTCAAAACTTGCGTCTTGTTTTTAACAGTGCAGTATGACTAGTGTAAGAAGTTGACCTGTGTTCTTGAGAAACAAATAACCATTCGGGGTAAGATTCTAGAATGATTTCTTCTTCTAACAATGTTACACAATTTTCAATACAAAGCAGAAATCCCGTTTATTGATTTATTTCTAAAGATAAACGGTCTCCAATGAGTCCTGACTTGACCCCAATGGGCATTTTGTCATTGACCATTGATTTACTCCATGATATCCAACATGGTCTGTAAGAGTCGTACAACGTTTTACACATTTTTTAAAACGTCAATTGCAAAATACATGGGCTTGAATCATTATTCAAGACATTGGGTAATGTAAATGTTGCTGCTCGAAGCTCGAAGAAATAAATAAGATCTTAACAACGCCTCTACCACATTCTCTCATTCGTCTGTAGTGTTTCATTCATCATGTTTTGTTGATAAAGGGGAATCCCGAAACGTCCATTGTATCTGTTTTTGTACATTAAATTGAAGCTTACATTCAATTTCACATTATTATTTATTCAAGACATTGGAAAATTGATTGGATCACACGGGAACAGGCAAAAACATAGTCATAAAAGCATAATCGGAGCTCTATAGAAGACATCAACATTTGATAATTAAGTCCCACATCTTCGATGTGGCAAATATAAAGTGCGCTAATTTAAAACAATCATAGAGTTGCAAATTTCAAACAGTTCTACTAAATTTTAAAATTGTGTACATAAATTTCAATAAATGGTTTGTTTTGTTTTGTTTTTGTTTTGTTTTTTGGGGGGTTTGTTTTTGTTTTTGTTTTTGTTTTTTTTTTTATTTTTGGTGGGGGGGGGGGGGGTCTTTTGTGGTAAAATTTCGAATATGCATCATTTATGGTCTAAATTTTTCATGGGTTTTTTTCTCGCACTCGATATGAGCTTACCAAACAATTCCCGGACTAAATCCACGCCCACTTAGACCAAAGCTTTAGCAACGATGGTAGAAGGGACAAAGACAAAAACAACACGGGAAGGGTAATTAGTTATTAGGAGGGATATAAGACACAGCAGTGACCTCTCCATCCACAATGGGAGGTTAATAGCGTGGTCTTGTGTTAGATCTGAAATTGGCACCACACTTGATACTGATGAAATCGATAATATATGGTGGAGAAAACACAAGAGAAAACAATACATGTGATTGAATTCATAAAGCTTTTTTCACGGGATAGACGAGATAAAAATAATTTTATAAATATCTCTCTCTCTCTCTCTCTCTCTCTCTCTCTCTCTCTCTCTCTCTCTCTCTCTCTCTCTCTCTCTCTCTCTCTCTCTCTCTCTCTCTCAGTCCTAGCAGACACAAATAAGTCGAATCATTGTTATTGTTATCCTCCATTATTCCTGAACGATGGCACCAACCAGCACCCGGGTGTAAAGGGAAGCTACTCCCGACGTCCAGCCACCAAACAATCCAAGTTGCTCATCTTCCATTATATTATTTTTGGTTTTCGTCACTTCATCGTTAAGTCTTAGACTAGTAACTGGGATACTTTAGCGTCAACAAGATAGTAGCCATTGTTGTGAGATTAAGAGAACATCGATTCGGAAGGTAAACAAGCAAAGATTACTCTATCTAGCCCGTCAAATTATAGACAACAATGTACTTTGTGTCGGTATAAAAATGAAATTATTGACTAGCTTAGCCTATATTCTGACTCAGTACCCACCTTTGACCTTGACAGCGTGTTCATTAACGTAATACCTGGACAATAAACCAATCTGACAACTCTAAAACTCGACCAAATCCCGTGCCTGCTCTAGATTAAAAATCTATCTGGTGAAATGAAAAGAAATAATGTGGTGAATAAGGCGAGAGCGTAGAAAATATGGTGGTATCTCATGAATAACAAGAAATGAATTGAAATGAATAGGAAAGTGCCAGAAGACAAATAGAGAATAAATATTTCGCGGCGATGGGGGCCCGAACCCGCGACCTTACCATTACGGCAACTCCGCCTGGCCGGGGAGAGGTGGCTCTACTTTATGAGCTATCCACCACTCAAAAAAAGTAGTTTCAAACTCTATGTCTAACTTGAGCCGCTCTCTCCGACTTCTGGAGGTCACACAAACAAACCTCGCGAAGTTTGTTATCCACCATTTAATTAGCTTAATGGCCATATTCTCAACACAAACATGTAACATAGACACGATTGAGGCATTGAGTAAGCTCCGGTATTTGGGGTGAATATTAATTCAGAAAAGTGGGTAGAGCACACACTTATGTTGATAATAACAAGAAATGAAGTGAGTAGGAAAGTGCCAGAAGACAAATAAAGAATGAAATTTCACAGCGATGGGGGCTCGAATCCGCGACCTTACTGGTACGACAACTCCGCCTCTCATGGATACCAGCTTGTCACGAATCTCACAAGTATCCTGGTCAATCTCCAGTAAGAGCAAATCACTGGTGTAAATGTTAAAAAATCCCCTCACACAAAATCCAATGTAAAAAAAAAAGTTGACAAACCGACTGATTCAGTGCCTGAAAGAGGATTTAGCCAATTTAAAGAGAAATGGAATCACGTCCTGCCCCGCCCTGATCACCTACTACCCAAGGTCTTGATCACATTGGATTGGCCTTGCTACCATACTCTGACCAAATTCATCTTTTTTTTTCAATTTGGTCGAAAATTATCGATCGATTGAGATTTTTGTAGTCAAAATTGTAAAAAAGTGTAAAATCCGATTCTTTTTTTCAAACAAGTCTCGAATTTGAGACTAGATATCTGACAAAGTAGAAAAGTTGTGTGTTATTTTTATGGGTCGATTTTTGTAGTTGGAGTTTTCTGGCCAAAATGAAAACAATGTGTTTTATCATAGTACAGCATTTTAGTGTCCGATGTAAATTGCAGTCAATGCACGACGAGATGATATGGGAAAGGATCAATTGGGAAAAATCGTCTCAGATGACCACACGGGAAAAGCAGGTGTCACAAGAGAAATATTTATTTCAATGCAAGGCAAGGAGAAAATGAAAACGACGAGAGCTTCAGTAACAACGGATAATGTTGCGGGTTTTCCTCCTTTATCAAATATGTAGATGGAATGCTGACTTCATCATCAACCAGATGAGTATTGTATCACGAGCATCAAGGTAGGTATAGTCTGCAATCAATTCCTATTGCTGGGTGGTATTTCAATCGTGGTTTACCGCACGTGCCCCAAGCATCACCATTGATAGTTCAATTGGCAATGTGTGAAGTAAAAAAAAATGCGTAATAATAATAATAATAATAATAATAATAATAATAATAATAATAATAATAATAATAATAATAATGATAATAATAGTAATAATAATAATAATAATAATAATAATAATAATAATAATAATAATAATAATAATAATAATAATAATAATATCAATAATAATAATAATATCAATAATAATAATAATAGTACCTGTTATATGTCATCCATTTTGGTGAATTGTAAATTGATATAATAAATTAAAAGTATATAAACTAAACAAATATTTTTAAAAGGATGAAAAATAGAGATGGATCTATTTATAGAATTGATTGTTCTTGTTGATTAAATTGACTTTTATACTTAACTACGTCGTTGATATGAATATTTTCCCCATTAGTGTCACCTAAAATACCTTATAGAGTCTCCCCAATCCCCCATTCATGTTTTTCCCCAACATAGAAAAAACTATTACATGACTTTTTATATTAAAAAATAGAGGCGGCAGCGTCTCATTAAATAGCTCTTATGATAACGGCTGATTTATTTGCATGCTTAAACAAGTGCACGATTGAAAGAAAAAAAAGAAAGAAAAAGATAAAACAAACGAGCGAGAGATGTACAGTTGAATCCACTTATGACGATCATTACAGTTGCTTAGAATATCCAGATTTGGTGTTACGTGTGAGTGAAATAAATATAGAATTTGGCTCCAATGTGAAATCTGTTCTTCTGTATGGATCTAAAACCTGGAGAGTCACAAACTTTTTTGCTCACAAAATTCAGATCTTCACAAATAAATATCTCCGCAGGATTTTGAAAATCTTGATGGCAAGACCGCATTTCTAACATAGAATTCTGGAAAAGATTAACCCAAGAATCCATCAACATCCAAATTATGGGGAGGAAATGGAGATGGGTCGGTCACACTTTGAGAAGACCAGGAGCAACGTCACCCGCCAGTCCCATGGTGGATCCCCGATTTGAATTATAAATTTGAGACTTTCAAAAGCATTATGAGAAATTCCATACATTCTTTTCCATAACAAATTACAATTCAAATCTAATTTCATTATTGTCTGTCCGGTATTTTGTCGAACATTTGATAAGATGAAGGAAATTGAGATAAACATCAAAATAATCAGAATATCAAAGATAGTTGAAGTTTCATAAACAAAGTTTACTCTTCTCAATAAATCCTTCATTTTTACTCATATTTTATAAGCATAACTTTAAGTGGACGATTAATTACACTTTAGTCGATAAATTCAATTTCTAATTTCTGGTTCACCCAATCATAAAATCGTATTGAGACGATGACACTTAAATCCGCCATTAATACCATATGAAACACCGTACCGACATTTAACACAATGAAAGAGGTATCTTCTCTGTTAGGAGCTGATTGCAATTTTAGAGCAATGCAATGCAGCACTGCACTGGGGAACCTCCGACGAGGAAAATACGTACACAAATGCCTCTTCCTGAGAATATACCTTATATAATATATATTTCTCTGATCGAATCTTCAGCATAAATTTTGGTCCAGTTGTGAGTCGGCCATGATACATTGACACCAATTCTAATTGTAGAACGCGGTTCAGTAAATTGCTCTCATATGAACATTAACAAATCTGGGATCAAGCGCCGATGTACGCTATATTTTCTAAAAAGATATATATATATATGAAAAGTGCCTAAAACGCAGAGAGAAAAATACGAGTACCCCAAAATATCAGACTGCCTTGACTGTGCGGAGTATTTCATTATACAATATCTGAAAAGGTGTGTATGAAACAGTGCCAGAGAAAGTACAAAAAAATGATACACGAAAAACTAATTTGGCATGATTTGTTCTTTTTTTTCTTTTCAGATATTTATGTTAAAATGCTAAGCATTTCTGGCTGTCAAAATAGTTATAACCCGTTATAGGAATGATCCAAGGATTGATTTGATGACCTCTCAGGCTGGCAATTATCATGGCAACTTATTGTCAACCATAAAGTTTAGAAACGGGAGAATCAAAAGCACAAACTGAAATCAACAGCTTTGCTTAATGGCGCTAAATTATGGTACATGAGTACACAATCCAGGAATGAAAAACTTACAAATAATAATGAAAAGAGATGGGGATGCAATCAAGAGATCGATAAATCAATCAAGGAAAAAGATGCCGCCGTTACCTGTCTGTAGTGCAATGGCAATGTCAGAATAGGTGCGTTTGTATCAATTATATAAACAAAGGAAATAGGGTAGGACGCATGGCTCAGTGCATGTGCGTTTTCTCTCTCTCTCTCTCTCTCTCTCTCTCTCTCTCTCTCTCTCTCTCTCTCTCTCTCTCTCTCTCTCTCTTTCCCTCTCTTTCATTCTTTCTTTCTTCCTCTCTCTCTCTGTCTGTTAGCCAGGGGTTGATTGCCGTGATATTCGTATTCTCTATTTTCCTGACACTCCTCTTTACCTTTAATTACTCATCAGCAATGTCAACATTACCTGATTGTTTTGATCTTGAGTCAAGTCTCGAATCAGAAACGTAAAGTAGAGCACTTGGGAAAAGGTTCAATGTTTGCTAGTGGTGACGTCAATCTTGCTTGCTTCCAGGTCTAAACTTTTTATCAACAAATGTCGGAGTGCTATCAGTCGCTCGTCTCATAGAAGTATACTTATACCTTCAAATCGGATAATGTGATGACAAATCTTTACGCGCATTGCAACATATATAGAGGAGTTATCAAAAAAATTGTTGAAAAGGAAATTTAAAAGCGGAAGCAAGGAAGATTTGACGTCACAATAATGTTTCCTGTTCACATGCTTCTAGACGCCGGTGTAACAGAATAAGATGTCGATAATTTTTGTTCCAAAATAAATTGTATTTTGCACGCCCCTACATGATTAAGGTCATCAGAGGTATGTTTTGTCATCATCACATCCATTGTCATTTACATATCTAATTTTAATATTTTTGTTCACCAATTAATTCAACTTTGCGTTCTTCATTGACAAATGCTTAAAAGAACTTTTCAACTGATATAATTCCATAAGACTAATAATAAATTGTTTAGCTCCTTGTATCCTGGGATTTAACCCGTGGATAAGCTCTAGGGGTTGTTGGTCAAACGGATAAGGCTTTAACAAGAAATAAATTGAGCAGGTAAATGCCAGAAGACAATAGAGAATACAAATCTCAATAAATATATTTAAAAACAACAACAGAATAACTGGTTTCAACTCCACAAGGAAACACCCAATTGCCCCAGCACCTTAACACACTTGATGACCTTCAAAAGCCAAAAACACTTGCACTGGACAGAGACTTATGGAAACAAACCACTAACTGAATACTGAGAACAGAATAAAACAATCGAAGTAACAAACACATTGCTCACGGCAAGCGTCCATAAAGATAGCGAAGCCATTCATTCATTCATTCATTCATACATTATCAATATTTTTTTCATATTTAAGTTATTCATTTTATAGATCGTTATCGAAACTATGATCTTTTCACATACTTGTTCACTGCCGATAAAGAAACTTGAAATTAGCAAGTCATTGCTCAGTTGAAAATAATAAATCAGCAATGAAGCGAAAAGGTGGTGACAATTGGCGAATTTCGGAATGTACATATTTAAAGATAGAGAAAGTTACTTTAGATATGCGACCATTTTGCCATTTTTAAAAAGCCGTTGTCATGTCAGATTAAATCATAAGATTCGTGAAAGCCAGCGTTGGGATTTCGAACAAGTGGGAGCGTGCATTGGGAACGAGTTCAACATTTCAAATGTTGGAGTTCATGAATCTTCTGCACTAAGGCTGAGGCACGGGTTAAGTCTGCCTTTTATGAAGATAGATCCTAAAGAAACATTTCTCTTGATGAATGAGGGGATATAAAAATTGTCTTATTCCATTATTGAACATCACTAGTAATTGATATGTCCGTAAGTTCGCACTATGTGTATATTGATGGAAATTGGTCGAGATGATGTCAAGGTGTCAAAGAAGTCTCAGATTAAAACATTTTTGAACAGTTTGTGGTCATCTCAGTTCATCAATATTGGAAGAAGAAAATTCGGCCAAAAATCAAAAAGCCGTTTGGTAAGGTTCGGAAGAATTGGTGTTTAATGTTACTACAATCATTCATTGTTTCGGTGGCTGTCATCTGTAATGTTTTGTAAGATAACAAATCAGCGATGTTGATGAAATAATGTAAAATAATCGTAAAAACGTTGGCCCCGACGGTATGTCCGGAGAAAATGCAGTTTACACACATTATCCCCCTCGACTCAGATAACAATGAATACCAGGCAGTGGCAAATATTGTGAGAGTGCAATTTTTTTTGTTCTTGTGTAACTCCTTGATGTTAATATTAACCAAAAATAGTATGCTCTTACCTTCAGCAGATTAAATTCCTGAAGTCACATAAAAAGTCACATCAATGTTTCATATCCCGGAATGATTTGAGGATCTAGAGAAAGAAAACTCACTTTCAAAAACAGTTCTGATGTAAAGCAATACTTTTTACTAAATAGGATACCAATATTGTTATAACTGTTTATCGACTAATAATGTATATCTTGTTTAGTTTGTATACAATACAATATTTATCAAAATACATTATCGATCAGAACAGCTGAACATAAACATAATATTGAATAAAGTTGTTTTTTCTCCTCAAGAAAAGTTATCAATAATCACAATAAGTATGTTTTTTTATCAATAAATTATTGGTTTCCACTGACTTGCAATGTGAACGAGTTCATCACCTTTATTTATATGAAGATCATAGATATAACTGTTATTTAAAAATCCCTCTCCTGTCTTCTAACTCTCCCTTTTTAACCCGAAACTCACTAACAGGAAGCCACCATCTCGTCGCCGTTCTCACCAGTGGTGCCAGAAAACAATGTTAGTTGGTGAGGGGAAATAGAGAGGGAGTCAGAGCAAGTTATACCACACGCATTTTATTATTTTTGTACTATACTTCCAATTCGATATTCGTAACGCCGTAAAGGCCACTGGGCTCGATTTCACATCTGGTTCCCTAGCTTGGAAGGGACAATTATAAACATTGCATGATACCACTTTGAAAAAGACGACGGGCTGTGGAATCTTTGTGTCGGAAGCATTGGCAACCGATTTCATTATTTCACGTAATTAATATAAAGCACTTATTTAGATCCCGATAGCTCATTTGGTAGAGCACTCGCTTTACAAAACAAAAGAACTCATGTCAAACCCAGGAAAGGTCAAGATCAAGATTTTTTCTCTTAACTCTGTCTACTCCGCAGTGAATGGGTGGCTTCTTCTCTTATATTTGGCGGAAAGTACTTTGCGGTAGAATAGTGTCCTCGCCAAAATGTAACAAGCAATTTCTAATAGTTTGTTTAACGCTGTAGAATTCATGATAAACTCACGCTCCATGGGATTTATGGCTCTGAATCACTATATCTATAGAACTGAAGGGATTTCGATAGCTCAACATGTAGAGCACACGGTGAGAAAATGTGAGTAAAGAGTCTTTTCCAAGGACTCAACTATGCGCCGGGCGAGGCTCGAACCCAGGACCTTCCAATCCGAAAGCGAGTGCCATACCACTAGACCACATAGCCGCACATACATGACGAGACACGACGCTTGTAAAACGTTATTACGATATATAAAATATAAAGTATTGATTGATGTCCTGGAGTTCTAATTGTGCTCAATAAATTAATAACTGGCTGTCGAACGGCCGTATTGGACGTAATGTGAGTTGATTTTACTCATTATATATACATACGTGTGTGTGAGTGTGTGTGTGTGTGTGTGTATGTATGTGTTTATGTCTGTGTGAGTGTGTAGACAAAGCCGTTACTCGTTTAACTCCAAGTTCGAGTGAGAATATGAGTATAGAGACTTTTCAAAGGACTCAATGTTGTGAGATGATAATAAGAGTTAAGCATATTTACGTTCTCAAATTGCAACTGCTACAGAAAAGGTGCGTTACTCTTTTTGATGACAACACAGCTATCGGAATGTAAACATATACAAGAACCGCGATTTAGATCGTAATTTAATTGGAGGCTATATATATACGTGTGAATTGAGCATTTTGTACTCGGCCTTCGTCAAGTGGTATGACATTCGCCATCGGATTAGAAGGTCCGGGGTTCGTGTCCCGCTCTGAGCGGCGAATAGTTGAGTCCTCGGAAAAGGCTCTTTACTCACATTATCTCGCCGGCATCATCATCATCATCATCATCATCGCCTTTTTCACCCTGGGTCAGGGTATAGGCCACAGACAAA
Source organism: Berghia stephanieae (assembly GCF_034508935.2). NCBI lineage: Eukaryota > Metazoa > Mollusca > Gastropoda > Nudibranchia > Aeolidiidae > Berghia > Berghia stephanieae. The sequence goes on from NC_088364.1 coordinate 21,303,557, forward strand.
CAGTTTCCATCCTTCTCTATCCTGAGCTAACTTTTTTTTTATCTCATTCCAGGTCTTACCACTTCTCTGTATATCAGCTTCTTTAATTCTTCTCCATGTTCCTGGTGGCCTTCCCCTTGATCTTATGCCCTGAGGGTTCCAGTACAATACTTTCTTTGTTATAGTGAAGTCATTCTTTCTAAGCGTGTGTCCAATCCACCTCCATCGTCTTCTTCCTAATTCCTCTCCCACTGATTTCTGCTGTGTTCTTTTCCATACTTCTTCATTTTCTATTCTTTCCATCCATTTTATTCTGAGAAGCTTACGCATGCACCTGTTTACGAAAATCTGTACCCTCCTTAAACATGCCTGTGATGCGTTCCAATTTTCACATCCATACAGTAGGACAGACTTCACGTTTGAGTTGAAAAGTCTTAGCTTTAGTCGAAGGGAGATATCTTTAGTTCTCCAAACTCTGTTCAAAGATGTGAATGCAGCCTGTGCCTTTCCTATTCGTGCTTTCACCTCTGCTTCCGTGCCTCCAACCTTGTCAATTATACTTCCGAGATAGCAGAAAGTGTCTATATCTTCGAGTTCCTGATCTTTTACTTTGATCTGCTCCCTTTGACGCGTACCTATCCTCAAGACCTTTGACTTTGCAGGGTGAATTCTTAGACCAATTGATTCCGAGAGGCTGTTTATAATTGTGGTTTTGCTTGCATCTGGTCCTGGCTGTGGGACAAAAGAGCCAGATTATCTGCAAAATCCAGATCATCCAACTCGCCGTACTCATGTGTAAAATGAGTACCTGGCCATTAACAGCGTTGTATTTGTCGGGAAAATAAATGTACTATCACATAACAGGCTTCATGCCTCGTCTCACATCACTAATAATAAGTATCAATAAGTATCATATTTATATAGCGCCTTTTGTCGAAACCTCAAAGCGCTTAAAAAATATTTTTAAAAAATAACAATAAATAAATAAATAAATAAATTTTAAAAAATTCAAATACAATTCAACCAAAGTATCAAAACAATTAAGAGCACAAAAGGGCATCAATACATCATGAACATCAATGTCACATACAATACATTTAAAATTCAATTAAGTAAATATTTCCTGAAAAGATATGTTTTCAGGGCTTTTTTGAAAATGTCTATTGAGCTCGAGAATCTCACAGATTGAGGGAGATCATTCCAAATCGTGGGTCCGAATTTCATCAGAGACCTATCACCAAAATACTTAAGTTTTGTTTTAGGAGATGCTAACAATTTTGAATCGTGGGATCTAAGATTTCTCAGAGTTACGTATGGTTGGAGTAAGTGTTGAATGTAAAGAGGGACAGAAGACTCAAATACACCAAAGCAGATAAGGGCTATTTTATATTCAATTCTAGCCCGGACTGGCTAGTGTTATTGTTTGCTGGGAACCCCTTGTAAAGCGCATTGAGCACGTTTAGTGAATGTTGCTCTATATTGATGACAACAAAGCAGTCGGAATGTAAAAATATACAAGAAATGCTAAAGATCGTAATTTAATTGAAGGTTATATATACGTGTGAATTGAGCATTTTGTACTCGACAATATGCGGCGATGTCGTCAAGTGGTATGACACTCGCCATCGGATTGGAAGGTCCGGGGTTCGTGTCCCGAATAGTTGAGTCCTCGGAAAAGGCTCTTTACTCACATTATCTCGCCGTACTCATGTGTAAAATGAGTACCTGGCCATTAACAGAACAGCGTTGTATTTGTCGGGAAAGCAAATGATGCACTATCACATAACAGGCTTCATGTCTCGTCCCACATGCTTAGTGTTGCTGTTGGTTTGGAACCCCTTGTAAAGCGCATTGAGCACGTTTAGTGAATGTTGCTCTATATAAATATTCTAAAATGCTCTGGTAATCGAGATATTTCTTGTAATGAAATTAGTAATGATAAAGATGATGGTGATGATGATGATGATGATGATGATGATGATGATGATGATGGTGATGGTGATGATGATGATGATGATGATGATGATGACGATAACGATGACGACCGCAACAATGGTAATAAATGTAAAAACAATATAGTATAGGTCAAATGACTCAATCGATAGAACATCATAATGATATGCTAACAGACGGGATTCTTTTCTATTTGTTAATAATTAATTATGCCAAATAAGGACCGGTGGCTGTGTCTAACTCAAATTGCTTGTCAAGTATTAACCCATAGACCGACGTCCTGTCCAAAAAGTAACAAGAAATCACTACTGCCACACATATTGTGAAAAACCCTCACTTTTCTTTGCCCTCTATCTTTTCTTGAGTGGCTGCCATGGTGCTCGACAAATGAGTCTTTTTTTAAAATGTATTTTCCCTTGTGAGGTCGCCTTGTGCGAAACAACTTTAGTCAGATGACGCTGCTCTTTTATTGGTCGATTCACGTCAAACCAAGGGAGATCAGTCAAGACTGTGTAAACAAAGACACGGGTTGATTGTTTGTCCCAATCCTCCAAGAGTTCCATCGAAGACAGATGGGATTCCATGATCTTTAAGATTTCGGAGAAGAGCTGCCAGTTTGGGTTATCCCAAATCCTAAAAGTTGGCTGGATTTTTGTTGTTGTTGTTGTTTTTTAATTTGTGTTTTAGATTGGAAACGTAATTTGGCATTTTGGTACATTCTTTTTTGATTTGTTTAAAAGACGTGTTGGATTAGACAATACGTAAATTAATATCATCTAAATAGCAGCATGAGTATTTGGTATTAAATTTGCCTTTTAAATATACCCATCGTAAATGCCAATGAATGATGGGCAACATGACATTTTTCTCAGACATAGACAACACTGTTTCCGACCAGGTACTCATTTTACACCTAAGTACGGTGAGAGAATGTGCTTTCCAATCATGTCGCCTTAAATAAACAGCCAGCAACCGCCCCCGCCGGTAACATTCCTCCATAAACAGAAGTTAGTTGTTCTTACACAAAAAATGAATAATTTACCCTTGAGTGACTCTCAAAATACCGTCTTTAGAATGGGAAGGGCCCAGGAACGTGTTGTGGAATTGATGCTAGATGCCATGTTTGCTGGGGGAAATGAAGACAAACAAACAAGACAAGTTGTCTTATGTACTTCTCCAGAACAAACAAAGTAAAGAAAGGCGGTCTCTAACTTGGAGGTTCTATTGATTTATAGAATAAGGACCCATTTTCAGCAAGACCAAGTCGTGATGACGAATTCACACAGTTAATTGCCAAAGGCACTTAATCCAAAAATCCCGGTTAGCAAATTGAATCTTGGGATTATTTAAGGTTCAGTCTTCTCCCTTTTTCAATATTCGACGTTAAAGTTCAATTCAATAAGATGCAACAATGAACAAAGATGCAATTTAGAGCTTACTGTGCAACTACAATTACAAATTACAAACAGAGCAGCATAACATCAAGGACTCATCACGTGATTCTCACCACATTACGATGGAATTATTCACGCGAAGTCGCATATTTGAAAGTTATTAGTTGTTGTTGCGAAGATGAGGTTCATTTAAATCAAATCGATATTTGAAGGACGAGTTTTCTGGCCAAATTTTTTATACGAGATTATCCAGATTAAAGCAGTTAACTGGTTACAATACGTTATTAGAATGGACTTAGAAGAATCAAAGTGTTCGATGATTGTCTAAATCCAAGGGAAGAGGGTTCCAGTCTGAAATTGTTTTGTAAAGATGTTGAAAGATGTGTTGTTACATCTCATTATTTAGTTTTACTCATTTCATAATATTTGTTATTTGTTGATTTTTGTTTTGTTTATTTTTATTTGGTCTTGTTTGTTTGCTTGATATTCTTTCTTTGAAGGGAAGGGAATAGGGTCTCTCTTGTTGTATTTTGTTTTGTTTTATAGGGTTTTTTAAAATGTTTGTTTTCGACCAATATACTTGTCTTTGGAGGAAAGAGACTCCAGCATTTGTAAGTCATTTAATGTATGAGCTTGGCTTTGTTTTGTTTCGTTTTCTATCAGTTTTTTAAAAGTTTTTATGTTTCGAGCCAATTTATTTGTGTTCGTGTGTGTGTGTGTGGGGGGGGGGGGGGGAGACTACAGCACTAGTGAGTCATTTAATTTATGAGCCAATTAATATATTTTTTTGTTTAATCATTTCAATCTTGACAATATAAAGCATTTGATCTAATTAATACAAAAACGTTTTTGATATAGCATTAGGCATTGTTATTTAAAGGCATAGTCTTTCGATTTGGTGGAAATACGCTGCATATATGTCGAGACATCAATGCGCATTACAAGTGAATTATTAATAGGTATAAAATGTTTACAGAAATGTATAAGATAATGAAAGCACGCTAATGGAATTGATATAACATCACCGTCGTCGTCGTCCTCGTCGTCATCACCATCATCATCATCATCATCATCATCATCATCATCATCACCACCACCACCACCGTCATCCTCACTATGAACTTCATCATCATATCCTCATTAAAGAACGACTTCAAGACGACATTTTACCAAATCAAGGGGAAATCAGATAACTATGTAATTATTTTCCTAGCAGCCCGGAATTATAATTTCCTTCCCTATACAAAATAGCAGCGGATTGGGCAACCCTATTTGTAAAAAAATGACACGGAAATTAAATGAAATCTATCTGATCGGATCCTATCTGATCGGAAATACCATCATAAATTCTCTTTTCCCTCGCGTCTCGTTTGATGTCACCGAATTCATATCGATATTGAAAATAATAGGCTTGACTGGAAAGTCTTGACGCCTATCGGATAGTTCCGATTGTATTAAACGCACCAGTGTACAATTTAGATCAAATTGTGCGCAATTTATTCTTCCATTATGACACCAAATTTCTTCAAACAGTCAGTGGGCTGTGTTAGATTTCCTTACTGTAGAGAGATGTGCACCCGTAAACATTCGTGAACGACTGAAACTTGTTTATGGTGACTCGTGTTTTGGCATTCTAAAAATTTACAGGTGGATTAAGTGTTTTACTATTTCTACCAACATTAACATCGTACGCGAAATTTTGGGTTGGAGAAAGGCATGAGCCCGTTGCAGTGGCGGTTCTAGCCTATTTACAGTGGTTGGGCAAAGATGATCCGGTCATATATATATATATTATATATATATATATATATATATATATATATATATATATATATATATATATATATTATAATTTATTTATTTATTTATTTATTTTAATTATAATTTTTTTTTCACCTTTAAAAAAAATATTTCAACCACAAATAATCACATTCACAATGAAATGACAATACCAGTAGATTTTAATTATTCCAAACGTAATCAAAAATAATCACGAAAGAGAATACAACTAAAAACTAAAGCGACGAGACATAATGCGACAACACCTTGACAATAGAAGTCCATTTCGTTCACTCGAAAAATTAAAGAGATGCTTTAATCCCTCAACGGCGAGATTAATATTTCTGTTACATTACTGGTTTTCAGTAGTATGTAGTAACCTTAAAGTTTTCATCGAGAAGCAACAACAGCGATATGACTTGAGTTTCATTCAGAGCTGAAATTGCATCATTTTTACTGCTGTCTTGGTGGTTAGAATGATTGTGCCGGTGGTGGTAGTGGTTGGAATAGTGGTAGCGGTGGTGGTGGTGGTGGAGGAGGAGGAGGAAGACGAGGCGGTGAGGGAGGATGTAATTATGATAGTGGTTTTGGTGGTGCTGTTGGTTAGAATGATAGTTGTGGAGACGATTGTTGTACTTGTTGTTAATATTGTTGTTGTTGTTGTTGTTGTTGTTGTTGTTGTTGTTGTTAATGATGATGATGATGATGATGATGATGATGATGATGATGATGATGATGATGATGATGATGATGATGATGATGATGACAACCACGATGTCGTCGACAATGATGGTTACCACCATACGATATTACAAAGTTTATTTAATCTTAGGCTTTCGCCAATAATTCACACAATACAATTAAGACAAAAGAATGTTATCAATCTCTCCTCATGCATTCGTTATACTATCACAATAACGACCGTGTTATCTTTACTCCTTCCCAATGCTATCTATACAAGAGTGCTATGCTCCTTCCCCAACCAACCCCTAGCTTCCCGCCTCTTCGTCGCGAACTATCTTATGTATGTATTAGCTTCAGGACGGGCAAGTACGGAATCTGCCCACCCTTCCTTTAAACGTCTTTATTTCCTCTATAACTTAGAATTCAACTCTCTCCTTACTCAGAAGAGTATTTCTCGTATACTAATTCAATTGTTGAGAAAACCAAAATGGTGGTTGTATTAATATTTATTTAGTCGTGACTTTTGAATAAAATGTTTTGTTTTATTAGAGGAAATACAATAGAAAATTACATTGTTTTGCAAAATTATTTAGTCTGGCAATAAAAATACAGCGGTAATTACTTTAAGAATAATAAAAAAAAGAACTAACAAATTAATTTGTTAAAAAACAAAAACAAAAAAACAACAAAAAACAAATAAGAAAACAATTTAAATAAATGAGTTTTGAGAAGTACTTAAAGAAAACGAGAAAAAAAAAAAAAGAAATAATTTAAATGGATAAACAAATATATAAAAACAACACAAATTAATACTAAATTGATATAATATTAGTAAGTTAATAAATTTAATTCAATACTGGAACCTTCCCAAAGTCATTACATCAATGGTACCAGCACAAGTAAGGCAATAAATAAGAAAAAGTTCGTTTGCCAAAAGCTCTATTCAGTGTTCACTGGTTATTAAGGTGGGCTCATTTGAATTAGCCCGACCTAGTACTAGAGAGGCCAGACAGCAAAAATCGGAGTTAGTTCACCGTCAGGCGACGTGACGATGAGATGACGATGTGGGCGGAGTGGAGTGGTTGGGGAGGGGAGGGGGGTGTTGATAAAAAGAACAGGAGCGTATCCTGGTTTATGCATTACGGGGTGCATGGTCATTCGCAATCTATCAAAAATACACACAAATTGATTTCAGTACGAAGTATCAAGTTTAAGTAGTAACTTTTGAAATTATCTAATTTAGATTTGATTATTTCTGACCTGGTAATACAGCTTATAACTTGAAAAAAACAGGCTGGTATTTGCCCACCCTGCCCATTATTACCAGCCGTCCCTGGCCCGTTGGATACCGAGAATACTCACACAAACGCATGATCCCATAGCAAAGAGTAAGTTTTCTTGAAGTCGTAGAACACCTCCACTCCCCCCCCCCTTCCCCATCCTTACAGTTTTGGTGGCTATTTGTCAATCTCGTATCTATAATAGTCTTGAAAATGCACGAACTGCGTCAAGACATTTCAGTGTACCCTTGTAGATTTGTCGTCAATATTACCAGTTTGCCTTTATAATTGGCAATTTTGCTTCGGTTGTTTGAAAATGAAATATCATTTAGCCCTGTTATGGGATGTTTTGCTGTTTTCTTGAGAGGGGGGAAGTTTTGGGGGGTATTTTTTGGTCTTGTTTTGTTTCCTTTTCTTTTGATGGTAGTTTCTTTTTCTCTATTTTGTTTGTTGATTTGTTTCGTTCGATTTTACAAATGGATAGATGACAGTCAGATATTTTTGTGTGTTTTATTCGTATCTGGGAAGAAAATTCGATTTGTTTAGTATTTAAAGTGTTACTCGTAATCTCTTCTATAAATTACAAAAAAGCCAATGTCGTATTTGCTTATCGGAGGGTAGATTTTTCAATTTGTTTGGAAAATTTTTGTTACACACAATGGAAGTAGATGGCGTTCTTCGCAGAGGGTAACAATCAATAATACGTGTGTTTCAACACCTATTTTATAAACATTAATCAATTTAGACCCTATATTATGTCAAATAGGTTGAATCGGTGCTTGGAATCGAACACTCTCAGCAGCCTGTGCTTATACTGTATTCTACTCTGCCGTTCTCGGGTGAAAAAAACAACACATTTTTTAAATCTTGTCCAGATACTTGTCCTTCAAATGTCGGACGAAGGTGAGGGTCATTCTAATCGATCCATAAAATCTAAATAGTTGTAGACCGAAAATTTAAAAATGTATTTTTCCATAGTACGGCAGAGGTCTATCTATTAGATTTCTTGTGTTAAGAACAATAATGAAATAATAGAATTGTCTTCGCTTAGTCACGGACGGCAATATTTTAGGGAATGACTGTATATTTACTTACAAGAGCCATTAATTTAATTGTTTGGGTTATCTTCCCTTGATTCTTCCAATCGATGAAACCCTTTATCAACTTATGGCGTAACTTAAAGCAGTGTTGGTTGAGACTGAGTAAATAGGTCTTGTTTGAAAAGGAAATTAATCCGACGTGGAGGTTAGGGAGGCTTTATAAAGGCGTCCCTAGCCAACAGCAACACTTAGCATGTAGATGAGACAAGACGCATGTTAGGCGATATTACATTTTTTGTTTCGGACAGAGACAACGCTGTTAGCGGCCAGGTACTCATTTTACACCTGAGTACGGTGAGAGAATGTGAATAAAGAGCTATTTCCAAGGACTCAACTATGCACCACTCAGAGCGGGACTTGAACCAGGACCTTCCGATCCGAAGGCGAGTGTCATACCACTAGACCACATAGCTGCATAACCTCTCACTTTGGAAGGATTGAAACAATGGTCCATGTTTACAATCAGATGTTTAATACAAAACATCACATCAAAAAGACCACATAATGGAAACAGGCTAGAGTTGTCCCCGATTTCCAGGATTGTGTTGACTAGTTTGTGACACCGAGAGTCGACCAACTCTTGAGGGAACTTGTTCAAAAGGGATACGGCAAAAGTGAATTAAAAAAGCAGCTATGTCTGTTGTTTCTTCTAGTTACAGGCATGGTGAATTTAGAATCGTATCCTTTTTGTTTGTTTTATGTTGGAGGTATGTAGGAAGTTATCCTTTTGTTCTTTGTTTTGTGGTTTTCTAAATGTTTGAGTCGTGGGTGTGTAACAAAGTTTTTGATGCTTGTGTGTGGTCATTGGTGATGCATCATTCCATTCTCTGAACCTTTGCTAGAGCGTTAATGCATTCTATCATAGGAGTCCCGGACTGCTCTGGCATGTAACAGTCGACTCGTATCCTTTTAATTGAAGTTGGTACTGGGCACTGGGTAACCTTTCAATTTCTAATGATGAAAGCATTTGTTTTGTTTGCCTCAGATGCGATTTATGAGAAATGGTATCTTCATTTAAGATTCTCTGTTAGGTGAATGCTGAGGTTTACTATTTAGCAGATTACGCTTTTTCTAACTTTTAGCCATCAAGATAGAAATCAAATCAAAAGGGGTTTTTTCTTCTTGTTTGTGACCGTGAATGCATTAAACTTGGTCCATCAGTCACCCATAATTCCAGTTGTGTTTGGTCGTTGTTGAGCTCAACGTTATCTGCCATGGTACGAATGAGTGTGGTGTCATCGGCAAATAGACTAACAGCTGATTTTATGTTGTTTGGGAAGTCGCTGATAAATTTTAGGGAAAAGCAGATGGCCGAAACAGAACCTTGGGGCAAACCAAATGTTACCTGTTCCACGTTTTATGTGATATCTTCAACTTGTTGGGCTCTACCAAGTAAAAAGGGCTCTGCGATCCATGTTAGTAAGGGTCCTCTTACTCCATCAGTATACAGATACCGTAATGGGGGACAATTGTAAAGTCCAGAATAGAAGTATGAGCAGTTGATAAATAAAATTTTAATGAATGACTGACTTTCCATTGTAAAAATATCTTAGAAAATTTTAAAAGTCATTGTTAAAAACCCTTAAACCGTATTTAAAACTATGCACGACACAATAACAATAATTATTATTGGTACGACAGAGTATAAATACAGCGGAATTTTTTAAAATATGAGACAGGACGGCTGGTAATAATGGGCAGGGTGGGCAAATACCAGCCTGTTTTTTTCAAGTTATAAGCTGTATTACCAGGTCCGAAATAATCTAATCTAAATTAGATAATTTCAAAAGTTACTACTTAAACTTGATACTTCGTACTGAAATCAATTTGTGTGTATTTTTGATAGATTGCGAATGACCATGCACCCCGTAATGCATAAACCAGGATACGCTCCTGTTCTTTTTATCAACCCCCCCCCCTCCCCAACCACTCCACTCCGCCCACATCATCATCTCATCGTCACGTCGCCTGACGGTGAACTAACTCCGATTTTTGCTGTCTGGCCTCTCTAGTACTAGGTCGGGCTAATTCAAATGAGCCCACCTTAATAACCAGTGAACACTGAATAGAGCTTTTGGCAAACGAACTTTTTCTTATTTATTGCCTTACTTGTGCTGGTACCATTGATGTAATGACTTTGGGAAGGTTCCAGTATTGAATTAAATTTATTAACTTACTAATATTATATCAATTTAGTATTAATTTGTGTTGTTTTTATATATTTGTTTATCCATTTAAATTATTTCTTTTTTTTTTTTCTCGTTTTCTTTAAGTACTTCTCAAAACTCATTTATTTAAATTGTTTTCTTATTTGTTTTTTGTTGTTTTTTTGTTTTTGTTTTTTAACAAATAAATTTGTTAGTTCTTTTTTTATTATTCTTAAAGTAATTACCGCTGTATTTTTATTGCCAGACTAAATAATTTTGCAAAACAATGTAATTTTCTATTGTATTTCCTCTAATAAAACAAAACATTTCATTCAAAAGTCACGACTAAATAAATATTAATACAACCACCATTTTGGTTTTCTCAACAATTGAATTAGTATACGAGAAATACTCTTCTGAGTAAGGAGAGAGTTGAATTCTAAGTTATAGAGGAAATAAAGACGTTTAAAGGAAGGGTGGGCAGATTCCGTACTTGCCCGTCCTGAAGCTAATACATACATAAGATAGTTCGCGACGAAGAGGCGGGAAGCTAGGGGTTGGTTGGGGAAGGAGCATAGCACTCTTGTATAGATAGCATTGGGAAGGAGTAAAGATAACACGGTCGTTATTGTGATAGTATAACGAATGCATGAGGAGAGATTGATAACATTCTTTTGTCTTAATTGTATTGTGTGAATTATTGGCGAAAGCCTAAGATTAAATAAACTTTGTAATATCGTATGGTGGTAACCATCATTGTCGACGACATCGTGGTTGTCATCATCATCATCATCATCATCATCATCATCATCATCATCATCATCATCATCATCATCATCATTAACAACAACAACAACAACAACAACAACAACAACAACAACAATATTAACAACAAGTACAACAATCGTCTCCACAACTATCATTCTAACCAACAGCACCACCAAAACCACTATCATAATTACATCCTCCCTCACCGCCTCGTCTTCCTCCTCCTCCTCCACAACCACCACCACCGCTACCACTATTCCAACCACTACCACCACCGGCACAATCATTCTAACCACCAAGACAGCAGTAAAAATGATGCAATTTCAGCTCTGAATGAAACTCGAGTCATATCGCTGTTGTTGCTTCTCGATGAAAACTTTAAGGTTACTACATACTACTGAAAACCAGTAATGTAACAGAAATATTAATCTCGCCGTTGAGGGATTAAAGTATCTCTTTAATTTTTCGAGTGAACGAAATGGACTTCTATTGTCAAGGTGTTGTCGCATTATGTCTCGTCGCTTTAGTTTTTAGTTGTATTCTCTTTCGTGATTATTTTTTGATTACGTTTGGAATAATTAAAATCTACTGGTATTGTCATTTCATTGTGAATGTGATTATTTGTGGTTGAAATATTTTTTTTAAAGGTGAAAAAAAATTATAATTAAAAAAAAAAAATAAATAAATATATATATATATATATATATATATATATATATATATATATATATATATATATATATATATATGACCGGATCATCTTTGCCCAACCACTGTAAATAGGCTAGAACCGCCACTGATATGAGAGCACTACACACTTACTCCCGCTCAGCAAAAGCTCTAAATATCAATTTCCAGTTGATTAGACACTATGGTATCATCAGCATTATCATCTTGTACTATCTAGCGTGCTTATTAATTGAATTTGAGAAGGATGCCTTGACCAAATGTAGGAAGGCAGCTTTCATTAAATGATGTAGGGTGCCCAATGCAAACTGAGTTTATGAATGGCAGCCTCCACTAAGGCATAATTTATAGTCATTAAGGAGACAGGTCGGTGAACAGGGCAATACCAAATGGAGATTATGACCAAAGAGTGGATAGAAATGGCAGCAGTGGTGGTGGTGGTTGGGGGGTGGGAAGATGGAAAATCAGTGGAAATTTGGGTTGGGAGGACGGTGGATTGGGAATGTCTAAGATTGATTTGCGGGAATGAAGGATAGGGTTATAATGAAGAATGTTCTGGGTGCATGGAAATATTTCTGATATGTACAAAATGAACTGCCATCATGCTGTCATGAAGAGAAGAAAGGTAAGGCACGTCAAATAGATGTATGTTTAATCTGAAGTCAACATAACCCGAACATCCACTCCATATAAAACTTTAATGGTTTAAGACATATCAAAATCATTAATTCTGTGTCAATTTGTTTATATAAAAAAATTATTTCTTCTTTCAAAATATCACTGTGAAAGAATCTGGCGTAAACATGAGTTCAGGTAACAGTTCGACCTTATAGTGGTGAGAAGTTGTTAATGAAAAAATAAAAAGAAACAAACAAACAATCTACGATATTTGCTAATGATCAAATCAATGTGCTTTTCCACAACAATGAAATTATATAAATGGTGGCATTTTCTACATTTTCGTCGTCAGTTCTAGTCTCCGACAGTCCGAGCCGACGTCATGTTTACCAATTCAATAACAGTGATAACCCAAATTGTTATGGTCTCAATGTTGGAATGGCAATACTCTCAAACCAAAACAAAATATGTTCAATTACAACAATGTTTTAACCGTTTGCGCCCATTGTGTACTCAGTAGTAACGGTTACTTTAATGCACGTTAACGGTATTAAGGGGAAAGAATTGCTCATGGGTCTAAACCCTGACACTTCTTTACAGTGTAAGATTTGAAACGTTTTGGAAAGTTGGCTATCGTCTTAATCCATGGATAAAACAGTTTTTCTGGCCAAAATGAAAAAAAGTGCCATGCAGTGTATAGCAGTATAATTATCTCATACTGGAGTAAAATATTCTGAATTGTCTTCTCCATTCTCATATACAGTAGAATCCTGATAAAACCAACACCACCAGGCCAGAAAGATTGGTTGACTTTAAGCAAGGCTTTATCCATTATCAATGGAACACAGATCGAGAACAATAAATTTGGGATCAACAAGAGGTAACTACTTTTAGAGTGTTGACTTTTGTGGATTCCACTGTCATTGTTTTCGGTTGTCAGACCTTTAACAACCACACATTAGCCAATTGACGTCTCGGTATCATTTAAAAACAATATAAATCAACTACCGGAACTCGAACCAATGAGTATTCGATCCACATGATTCAAAAAGATACATAGACGGGTCTAGTGCTAAAAGTGTGTCAAATCGTAGTGAGTCATGGTTTTCAAGATCAAGCTGTCTTCGTGGTATCCAAATTAAGTTTTAAAACACGTAATCCCAACTCATTTACAATAATTATTTAGCGTTACGGCTGTTTCACACCACAGAAACTAAGATAAACACCGGTGGACCACTTACTTATAATAATATAGAGAATTTCATTAGAATCATATTGATATGGTCTATTGCCGTAGTATTACAATATGCTGTAAACGGAGATCATTCTCTGAGACTCGATAGCTCAATGGGTAGGTCAAGATCAAATCTTAGTTCATCTGATTTATACTCATCACTCTGCCCACTGTTCACGCACAGTGGTGATTTGCTAGCTTTATCTAAATTAGACCTGACGAAAGAACGTTGTGATAAACTAACTTCTTATCCAAAGGAAAACGTGTAAACAAGTGCTTGGTTAATACCACAGCAAACCGGTATATACTCTGACAACATGAACCCATGGTTTGTTAAAGTTTTCTTATTGATGCAATGCGTTTAAGTAAAATATTCACAACATCCGACAGCCGGCTGTAATGTACAAATACACAAAGCTATGCGTAATCTTAAATTTTTATAGTCTGATTGATAGTGTTCGTTGAGAACGTATCATTAAAATGGCTGCCTAACAACAATAAAAAAATAACTGAGTCAATTTCGTTGCCTCTATAATTAGACTCCTACCTGCCTACTTTACTTTTCCATACTATTCTCTCGACATTGTTTATTCATTAATCCACAAAGATCCGTGTGGGTGGGTTGTGGGGGGAGGGGGGAGGAGAGGAGGGAGGTTCCTATCTCATCTTTTTACAAATAATATCATCACTGCCAATCAATCTCAGAAATTATTTCTCTCCCACCCTCTCCTTTCCCCGACCCTTCCCCATTCGCTAATCCCGGAGTCTCCATCCACTCTCCATATTCATCCATTTGTCTCTATCCTTTCCTCATTACTTCTCCTTTGGCTGCAACTGTTCACTGAAGACCGTCTCCAAAACGAAATATAACTAAGTGAGTAAGGATTACGCCCAAAGAAAATAATCAGACTACATAATTCTGTTCAACAGATTTCATTTAGATCATAAAGGCAGTCTACACAATTCAATTATTAGACATGGTCAAGTCAGTAGTAAGTATGAGAATTGGCCTAAATTTGGCAATGCAATAATTCCAGTCTTGGAGCTTAATGTTTCCATCACTTGTATGAGAATTGTTGCAATTAGCGATATTCCACCAAACGGATCTATACTTTATCATCGACTTATATCGGCTTTTTTCAAAAAACTGCCAAATTCCTGTCCTGTGACGATAATTGGCTCTTTGACATATTTGATGCATATATTGTTAGCAAATACTTGCTTACACACTCTCACTACACATTACTAACTTGTATGAAACATAAAAAACAAAAATCGAGAGAGATTCAGGATAGATATGACGTATTGTATTGACGGGGGTAGAGGAAAATACCCTGTCCTTTTTTTTGCATGATGGTCAGAAGTCGAATTCTTAACAAAATGGAGTGTCTTGTTGTATACAACTATGAATGCAGCTGATGCAAATTGCCATCTTCTAACATCCTCATAAAAGTTTGTAACAATCAGACTTTTAAAAAAATTATTATATATTACTAAAGTTTGTCCCCAAGGTGGTCACTCATTCCTGTAACGGCCGTGAAAATTAACCAATTAAAATCCTCTAAACAATAGAAGTGCAACTAACAATGTTTTATCGCCGTAGATACCTCTTTTCCATCATGGCCGAAACTACAAACACATGGTTTTTTCATCCAGTGTGATTTCCAGATCAAAACCGCTTCAAAAATGGTGAGTACTGTTCAACATTAGACCATGACCCTCATTCCTGTTACCAGGGCTTGTTATTTAAAGTAGAAATTGAATCAAAAATAGAAAGTATCAGTTTATAGCTTTTTTAAGGCTCTAAATAATAGTCATACTTTAATGTTGGAGTAAAGCATATTTTAGGGATAGTATGAATCGAAGCGAGATAAACTCATCCCTGTTACACTCATTCCTGTTACACCTTGTTTTGTAACAGGAATGAGGGATGTAACAGGAATGAGGAAAACATAACAGGAATGAGTAACAGGAATGAGGAATGTGAACTTTCATAAAATGAAACACACGTTTTATTGTAACTAAGTCCTTTGGAGCATAATGGCCCATAGAATCGGAGCTTATCCCTGTTTCTGTAGCATGAAACAGACATTTAACTTATGAATACGACATTGGTCTATAGCAAATTACATTCCCCAGCAGCACTGGTACCATAATATACACCTGGGTGAAGCAAAGTGAAGCAACCAGAATTAATTTCCTTGATTAAGGAAACCGCTCCATGGTTGTGGAGATTTTCGAACCCGTTACCTCCAAGTCGGGAGTCCCTTTCGGTAACCACTCGGCCACGGCGCCTCCACAAGGTTACCATTAAAAACAATTTTTATTGTATACATATTCATTTCTTCCATTGCTGAAAGACTATTTTTAGTGCAAAGTTACCTTGCCAATACCAAATGCCTAATGTCCAAACATAGTTTGTTGCCTGTTAGGCTCAGATACATTTTAGATGATTACTATCATTTTAACATCCCGGTATCAATTGTACAAATGTGACATTGTATCACATAATAGTCTTCTTTGTTTCTTGACTTTAATTCTTGTTACACCTTGTTTTGTAACAGGAATGAGGGTGGCGAAATGGAACTTGATATTATTGTTCATTTTCAAGGGTCATAGCTTTGTTGTAACGATTTTTTTTATTTTGTTTTCTTCATAAAGGCCAAAAAAGCCATGACGTCAGCCGAGAGCAACGACTTTACCGTCAAAGACGAGATGGAGTTCCTATTCGACGTGCTGTTTGTCTTAAAAAAGAACAAGACAAATACCAGAGCGACAAAAGTCCATAAAAGATAAGACACCAAGAGAACAACGCAAACAGAGAAAGAATTGGATAAAAAATTATCACACACACACTACAAACACACACACTACAACCGGAAACAGCAAAATCTTGATCTGAGTTACACTCCATCCTCACACTCAAAATCTCCACTCCAGTATGTCTCTCGTCAAAGATATCAAGCTACTAAAAACAGGCTGTTCTCCTCTCTTTCTCATTCGAAAAAGAAATCCAAAAAGTACAAAAAGCGCTTGGACAGGTCATTAAAAAAACACAAACTTCCGTTGACACCTCGATCAAAAACTAGAAAACTTTTGAAAGATAGCAGAAAAAATAACAAGAAAGGTGGCAAAAATTATGTGAAAAGAACATTACAATATCATTTTTCACTCCTATAAGACATCAAACATTTGAGGAACAGAAGGCACATGTAGAAATCCGTGAAACATTTTGCAGCTGGTATGACTCTCAAAAATATAAACTCTTGGAAAATTTCGGAAACGACGTCAAATGCCTCCAAAATTTCCAGATCTTGTCAAACAAATAGAACGAGATTTTTTCCTGAAAGGTGACACTTCTAAATTAGCTCAAGGAAAGAGAAACACAATAACAAGAAATAGAGTCAAGAAATAAAGAAGACTATTATGTGATACAATCTCACATTTGTACAAGTGATACATCTCTTGAAACCCATATGTGTCATTTTCTTCATTCTACCGACTTAAGCCATTTTGGGTTGTTACTTCAAGAAAAAGGGATAGAGAAACATGTGCATGTAAAAAATGTGAAAACATTAACATGCTTGCTTCAGCGCTTTGGAGAAAAGGAGTCAAGAATGTTCAAAAATGTTGTTGGTCACATCAATTAAATTTCATTCATTTCTACAAAGTGATTTGAGGCAACAGGTTTTCAAAGGTAATGGAGACATGCCTGAAGTTGCACCGGTTGACTGAAACAGTGATTCAAGTGATGAACATGACCAAGATGACATAGACATTACGGTGATGCCGACTGAAATCGATTACAATGGTTTTATCAAAAGATTGAATGAATGCAATTCATTTGATGAAGTGGTTGATGAATGTGAAAATCAAGCATTACGTGATTGTGGAATAGTTGGGGCCAGCAGAAGTGTAATCAAAACTCGCATTGGTATTGACAACAGGTTTACACATTTCATTCCAAATGATATACCTAGATTTCTTTGTGATGGGAAACGGTTATTTTCAGTCAAGCTGAGGGCCGATGGGGATTGCCTGCCTGCCTGTGGTGCAGTGTATGCATTTGGCAAAGACTAGTGCCGCGCTGAGGACCGGACCGAGGACCGGTCCCACGGTCTTTTAGCTGTGAACCGTGGTCCAGTCCCAAAGAGGAAGACCGCCGGCGGTCCTCACTTCTTATCACCTTTCAACGGTCTCGCGCCATACTACTTCCCCAGCGATTCGTTGCCTCGGTCCTTTGCCTATCTTCCACCAATCACCACCCATCCCACTTAATTAATCGCACCCACCCCCCTTTGCCATACACTAAACGACACAGACGACCATAGAGGCAGACGACCACCTCCCTCCACTCCGCAAACCGCCCTTTCGTGTGTGAGATGGGGGGAACAGGAGGCGCACGCCTTGGACGATTCCATTATACGGGGTAAATTTCAAAATTTACTACACCATAATGATCGCAATGACAATGATCTATGATGAAGGCATGACCCCTCTTCTCTAATGGGTTATTGTTTGAAATGTATGTGACTACTAAAGATGTTGTGTGTGTGTGTGTGTGTGTGTGTGTGTGTGTGTGTGTGTGTGTGTGTGTCGAACCTAGCAAGTTGCAAGTCTGATTTTTTGTTTTCTTTTGTCCATCTCTTGTCGCCACTCCTTTCTATCGCACTGTTGTCATTTAAAATAATACAATAATATTAAAATTTCGTTTGGTGTTTTAACTAATCAAGTAATATGAGTTTCATTAGTTTCTTCCGTCAAAAAAAACAGTTATATACGTCTGTATTTTTAAAAGGTCCAATAGAATATTTGGGGACCCCGATAGCTCAGTTGATAGAGCACTCTCTTTATACGCAAAGGGCCAGAGATCGATCCCGGGTGCAGTCGATTTTTTTCTGAATCCCTGTCTACTCAGCAATGAATGGGTAGCTGAGTTTGTTAGATCTGGCGAAAAGTCACCATCGACCCCTCTTATCACCTCATCCACCCCCTCTTATTATAACTTCACGTCTCTCTCTTACTCTTCAATGCTCGCTGCCCTCTAATGTGTGTGTGTGGGGGGGGGGGGGGGGGGGGGGGGGGGTAGGAGTTGCGTGTGTGTATCAACGCCACGAACAACTCGATCAACGCCTTGGGCGATGCCATTATCTCCGTTAATGGGGATAAATTTCAAATTTTATTAAATTATCGAAGTAACAATGAAGTACGGTGAGCAAATAAAGAAGGCATCACCCCTCTTCTCTAATTAGGTTACAATTTGAAATGAGTGTGACTACTCCGTGTGTTTTACTCCTGTAGGCCACGGTTTTCATCGTGTAGCGGTCTTTAACGGTTCAAGAATGAACGGACCGGTCTAGAGACCGGTCCTTGCGGTCTTCATTTCCCA
>NC_088364.1:21327568-21382568 GCF_034508935.2 Berghia stephanieae
AAACCTGGCGAAGGACCATGGAGAAAGAATTAAAGGAAACAGGCCTGTCCTGGAATACAGCCGATCGCAAAAAAAAAAAAAAACAAAAAAAAAAAAAACAAGAATGGAGATGTCTGGTGGATGCTCAATGAGCCTCAAGGCCCTAAGAGGATTAAGTAAGTAAAATGCCAGATTTGAGAGTCCTTGTTTAGGTTTATATTTGTTTTGTTTTATTTGGTTGGTTGTTTTTTTTTTTTTTTTTTTTTTTTGGGTCGCTTTGTTTGTTTGTTTTGTTTGTTTGTTTGTTTTTGTTTTGTTTTGTTTTGTTTGTTTTTTTGTTGATTTTTTTTTTTTTTTTTTTTTTTTGGTTTTTTAAATTTTTGTTGGTGGTTTTTGTTGTTGTTGTTTTGTTTTGTTTTTGTTTTGTTTTTTGTCAAGATGAGGGTTATTTTAATCGATTCATTTTTAAGTGTCTTTTTGATTTTTTCATAACGGTTTTTTTTAATAGTATGGCAGTAGAAGCTGCTTAGTATCTTCTAAAAGCTACAAGGAAAGATATATCGGCACAAGATAGAGTATTCCATCGAAAATTAGCATTCATTTGTATTTCTACCCCCTGGAAGAAATGATTCCATATTATTTGCTTATACTGACAGTAGTAAAGATGCCACTAAATCATCTGAAAGGGACATGACATTCCATTACAGCATTCACGCAAGAGACTTGTCCGAGTCAGGGTCAATTAGAGAGAAAGATAAAACTGTCCCTGTGTCCAACAGCCTTTGTACAAAAACTAAGGGAAAGAAAGACCCTATTGGGTATTAATGTTAAACATTATACCTAGGGGAGCCCGGGGATATGGATGTTTGTGTGAGAGATAGAAGAGGTGTGTGTGTGTGTGTGTGTGTGTGTGTATGTGTGTGTGTTATGCATGTGTGAAGAGGAGGATATGGATAGGGGGGGGGGTGAGATGTGGAGGGAAAGAAGGAGAGATGAATGGAATATTAATAGAAGAAGAAGAAGAAGAAGAAGAAGAAGAAGAAGAAGAAGAAGAAGAAGAAGAAGAAGAAGAAGAAGGACAATAATATAACTAATATAATGAGATGAGATGATGAAATAATAAATAATAATAATAATAATAATAATAATAAATATAATATAATAATATAATATCATATATCATATCATCACATCAATCATATATCATTACTATATATCATTATATATTATTAATTATTATATTATATTATATTATTATATTATTAGTATATATATTATATATAGTATAGTAGTAAGTAGTATAGTATATAATCATGCTAGTGTATAGATATATAATATATGTATATATAGTATCAGTGGTAGTATAGAGTTATGTAGTTATAGTATTATGTATAGTAGTAGTATAGTAGTAGTAGTGGTGTAGTATAGTATGGTGTAGTAGTAGTAGTAGTAGTAGTAGTAGTAGTAGTAGTAGTAGTAGTAGTAGTAGTAGTAGTAGTTCGTGACTTCTGTGATGACAAAATTATATAAAAGGAATGCATTTCCAGGGGCCTTGTCTTGGTGCTTGTGCTCCTATGACCTTAACGAACTCAGAGCGAGCTGATAGAGTCCTGGTTAGTGGATTCTTTTTAGGTTAAAAGGCGTCGTTCGAATCCAAATAATAGTAAAATATTTTTAAAACTTGAGCTATTATATAGCGCAATATCCACAACACGTGCTCAAAGCATTTTACAAAGGGTACTTTTTTTAACACGCCACAAAAGGCTAGTGAGAGGCATGTGAATGACCGATCAAATGATACACCCAAATGTAGAAAGAGGGGTGGGTGAATCAGGACTGATTAGGTAACTGCCTAACGACAAGTGGTTGATGAGCTCCATGCAATGCTATCTATAGATAATTGCCTCCCTTCAAATACTGTATACATGGATATAACGGGAACGGCTACAATGATTTTGTTGTTGGTCCCACAATCCCCGTTGTATCCGAGTACCACAGTAATGATGTCGTCGTTATTGCAGTAGTTGTGGTGTTTGGGATGATGATATGTTGGTGGATGTTGTAGTAGTAGTAGTAGTGGCGGTGGTAGGTATGATGCTGTGGTGGTTGTTGTAGAGTGGTGATGGTAGGGATGATATTGTGGTGATTTTTGTAGTAGTTAGTGGTGGTGGAAGGGACTATGATGTTGTGGTGATGTTGGAAGGGAGGATGATGAGGTAGTCGTTGTAGTGGTAGTAATGATGATGCGGTGGAGGTTGAGAAGTGGTGGTGTTAGGTGATGTGGTGGGTGGTGGTTGTAGTGGTAGTGATAGGGATAATGTGGTGGTTGTTGTAGCAGTGGTGACGGTGGTATGGATGGTGATGGTAATAAGGATGGTGATAGTGGTACAGGTGGTGGTGATAGGGATGATGATTAGGCAGTGGCTGTAGTCGTGGTGGTGGTAGAGATGATGATGTGGTGGTGGTTGTAGTAGTGGTGGTGGTATGGATGATGATGTGGTGGTGGTTGTAGTAGTGGTGGTGGTGGTGGTATGAATGATGATCTGGTGGCGATTGTAGTAGTGGCGGTGGTGGTAAGAAAGATGTGGTGGTGGATGTAGAAGTCTGGTGGTAGGGATGATGATGTCGTGGTAGTCGTAAGGATGATGTGTTGATGGTTGTAGTAGTGGTGGAAGTAGGTGTGATGATGTGGTGTTGGTTGCAGTAATGGTAGTGGTAGTTATGATGATGGATGTAGTGGTGGTGGTAGAGATGATGATGTGGCCTGGTATTGAGCTTTAAAAAAAGTTTAGCTTTTATATAGCGCAATATCCACTAAACGTGCTCAAAAGCGCTTTACAAGGGGTCTGTTTAACGATAATACATTTTTTCTCGGACAAAGACAATGCTGTTAACGGCTCGGTACTCATTTTACACCTGAGTACAGTGAATGTGAGTAGAGAGCTTTTTCCAAGGACTCAACTATGTGCCGAGCGAGGCTCAAACCCAGGACCTTCCGATCCGAAAGCGAGTGTCATACCACAAGACCACATAGCCGCACGTATTGGTGGTAGAAGTGGTAGTTATGATATTGTGGTGATGGTTATTAATTTTTGTAGTGGTGGCAGTGATGATGATGAGGAGGTGCAGGAGGAGATGATCATGTGCTTAATGTAGTAGTTGTGGTAGGGAAGATATTGTGGTCGTGGTTATAGAAGTTGTGGTATAGATGATGATGATGATGTGGTTGTTGTAGTGGTGTTGATATAGTGGTAGTCATTTTAATAAAAATTTGTTTTTGTTTTTAATAGTTATACGACACGTGCAAATCCAAATACAATGAATTACAATTAAAGCACCCAAGAAGTAAGACAAAGGGGAATTGGTTCAAACAGGGAACAGCTTCCAAGAGCATACCACCAATGTACAGTTGATCTCATGAATAACAGGTCCAGAAATAGCAGGGGTCTTTAAAAATCTGTTTTTCTCCCTCTCTTTGATTTTAGTAAAATTTACCAGCTATAGCAGGACTTATCAAGAGCCTAATCGGTTATGATAGGGGCTCGGAAACCCACTCAAGATCTCCAAATCCAAATATAATGCGTTAGCCCACTTGACGCTCAGGTAAGCCTATTGTTAAAGGTTCTGTGTGAGCGCCCACACACACACACACAGAGGGAGAGAGAGAGAGAGAGAGAGAGAGAGAGAGAGAGAGAGAGAGAGAGAGAGAGAGAGAGAGAGAGAGAGAGAGAGAGAGAGAGAGAGAGAGAGAGAGAGTGCTACATCATTTTGTTTTGTTTGTAGTTTTTAAGGGGTGGTTTGGGTCTAATTATTAGGAAAATCCTTCGAAAAATTGATTTTGAGATTTTGGTGGAAAATGATATTTTATTATCCTAGAAATAATATAATTGAAGTCCAAATTCTTAAAGTAGACTATAAAGACACGAAAAACACAGTTGAAAATGGTACAGGTAGTAAGAAAAGTGTGAAAAACGGGGAGCTATTTTGCTATTTTCTCAATATGTCATTTTTCTACGGGTATGGGATACTGTGTCAAACGTTTCTCAGAATCTATTCAATGAAATTGTCTGAAATTTTCCAGTTATCACAGAGATAATTTATTATGTCACCATAGAGAGGTTTTTTTTGATAAGATATGTGAAGTTGCAGAAGAAGAAATGGATTACTCCAGAGATATTAGAATTAATGAATGAGAGAAGAAAGGCCAAAAATCAGGAAGAAAAATACAAGACTCTGAACAGGCAGATAAAAAGAAAATGCAACGAAGCTAAAGAAGACTGGATAAATGAACAATGTCACTATATAATGTCCTGCAAAGAAAAAAATGGCAAATTCTTCCATCAGAAAATCAAAGAAGTGACAAACAAAACTAAATCAGGTGCTAAAAGTGGATGCATCAAAGACAAGCGTGGAAACACCATCATGGACAAAGACTGCATTCTAAACAGATGGTCAGAATATATTGAAGAACTTTTTTTTGATAATCGAGGAGAAATGCCTATGATAAAAGAACTGGAAGGGCCTTCTATAATGAAAGATGAAGTTAGGAACGTCATGAAAAGCATGAAAAATGGAAAAGCTGCAGGACCTGATGCCATAACAATTGAAGCCTTGACTGGCCTGGGTGAATGGGGGATTGAATTCATCACAAACCTTCTAAATCAAGTTTATGACACAGGAAAAATGCCAACTGATATGAAACGATCCATTTTTATAGCACTACCAAAAAAGCCAGGGGCAGTTGATTGTGAACAACACAGAACTATTAGCCTAATGAGCCACCTCACAAAAATTCTTTTGAAGATAATTTTACTAAGAATAAGAAATAAAATACGACCTGAAATTGGGGAGATGCAATTTGGTTTTGTTGAGGACAAGGGTACCAGAAATGGAATATTCACATTATCAATGCTGATGGAAAGATGTATTGAAGTAAATAAAGATCTGTATATGTGTTTCATCGACTATTCAAAAGCCTTTGATAAAGTACAACACGAAAAACTATTCAAAATTCTATCATCCTTGGACATTGATGGTAAAGATTTAAGAATATTACGGAATTTGTACTGGGAACAAGAAGCAGCAATGCGTGTTGACAATGAACTAAGCAGTTTTACACCTATTAGAAGAGGAGTTAGGCAGGGGTGTGTTTTGTCTCCAGATTTATTCAACCTCTATAGTGAAATGATATTAAGAGATATCGAACATAAGAAGGGGTGTGTATTGGAGGAAAGAATGTAACAAATCTGAGGTATGCAGATGATACGGTTCTACTGGCAGAATCTGAACATGAACTACAAGAATTACTGGATGTTGTAGTCAGGAGTAGTGAAAATATGGGACTGGAACTGAATATATCTAAAACAGAATGTATGACGGTATCTAAAAATAATAACCCACCAGCCTGTGTAATAACAAGCAGAGGACAAACAATACAACAAGTTGAATGTTTCAAATATTTAGGCTTCAATGTAACATCCAATGGAAAATCAGATTGTGAAATAAAGAAAAGAATAGGTATGGCGAAGAATGCATTCAACCAGCTGCATACAATTATGAAAAACAGGAATATTAGCATGAAAACAAAAATCAAAGTCCTGGATTACTATGTACTGTCTGTGCTGCTATATGGTTGTGAGAGCTGGACCATAAACAAGACCATGGTTAAAAGACT
Organism: Berghia stephanieae; assembly: GCF_034508935.2. NCBI lineage: Eukaryota > Metazoa > Mollusca > Gastropoda > Nudibranchia > Aeolidiidae > Berghia > Berghia stephanieae. Next base: position 21,333,222 of record NC_088364.1, read on the forward strand.
GGAGGCAGTGGAAATGTGGTTTTACAGAAGAATGATGAGGGTGTCATGGATGGAAAGGAAAAGAAATGAAGAAATTTTAGAAATGGCAAACAGAAAAAGATCACTGATAACAAAAATCATCAAACGCCAAATGGAATTTTTAGGACACATTATCCGCCACCCTGGTTTGGAAATACTCGCCTTGACTGGAAAGATGAATGGAAAAAGAATAAGAGGAAGACAAAGAATAACGTATTTGAAAGGGATAAGAACTTGGACAGATGAAGCTGAGAAAGGTGGCGCTGCTTTAATAGAATTGGCAAGAGATAGATCAGCTTGGCGGAAGATGACCTCCGACGTCTGCTTCAGATATGGAACTACATGAGATGAGATGAGATGTGAATTTTGAATTATAATCCTAATTTTGAATTTTTAACATCAATTTTGTCATAACATTTTGATTCTCAACTTTGTAATGTTCCATAAGCTAAAGCCGTAAAATCTCTCTATGGTGACACACTATGGTACAGTGTTGACAAGAGGGAAGAATATGGAGGTCATTCCTTCATTAGTTTTTGTGGAACGTTTGCCACAAGATTGTTATATTTTTTTATGTCAGACCCCCAAATTGGTCGCAAAATGGGTATCAACACAGATAATTAAAAATTTTCACCATAAATTGTTTTTTAACCTATAATAGAATGACGATATAGAATGATTAAAACTGCCCAATATTGGTAATTAACTTTTTTGAGAAAAGACCCAAACCGCCCCTTAAGGGTTTTACGGAGCTTACAACGCATTTAGGTCATATCGGCGCCAGTAAAAAGGAAGAAAATGGGATAGTAAAAGCATTCTAGAATTACAATTAAAGCATCCAACAAAATGTAAGACAAAGGGGAATTGGTTCAAATAGGGAACAGATATAGATTCCGCCAAGAGCATTACTTGAGATCACCTAAAGTCTCATTCAGACACAAGCACAGGATCCCACTTAGAGGAGAGAAAAAACCCAACTTGAGCTTTAATAATATAGGCAATTCCATTAAACGTGCTCAAAGCGCTTTTAGAAAGGGTCCCTGACCAACAGCAACTCGTAACATGTAGACATGACGCCTGTTAGACGATAATACTATTTTTTTTTTTCGACAGAGACAACACTGTTGATGACCAGGTACTCATTTTACACCGGAGTCTTTTCCAAGGACTCAACTATGCACTGAGTGAGGCTTGAACCCAGGACCTTCGATACAAAATTGAGTGTCCTACCAATAACCTTTAGCCGCATAGGAACACACTCAAATGCTTACACAATACATTCAAAACAACAAATATAATAATACATCATAGAGACGATTTACAACAGATAAAAATATCTCCAAAAACGATTACTACACATTTGACTGTTTCTGTCCCAACCAAGGACCCCGTGCAGGGAAAAGAACAAAACCAAGCTTGTTTTTAAGGATTTTAGGGCGTTTGCAACACATTGAGGTCATATCCGCGCCAGTAAAAAAGAAGAAAATTGGATAGTAAAAACATTCTTGATGTACAATTAAAAGGACTTGAGGAATAAGACAAAGGGGAATGGTTCAAATAGGGAACATGTAGATTCCAAGAGCACACAATCAGTATACTTAGTTTGAGATCACCTATAAGTCTCACCCAGAAACCAGCACAAGATTCCACTAAGAGGGATATGTACACTTAAATGTTTACAAATCAAATGTTTAAAAAAAACAAAAAGCAACAGTACATAACAGAGAGATGATTTACAGTACAGTTAAAATAATATCATCTATAAATTAACAATACCAACCAATCTCATTCCCAAGACAAAGACAGAAAGTAAGTTGGAAAACAGATATAGGGGTATAGAAGACACGGTGTGCCTCTGTCCATTTTGGGAGGTCAAGAACCTCACCAAGCTACATCATTTTAAATGGGGGTTATTTCCCTTGAAATTCGGCAACAAGACACGATTATAACAGGAATTTTAGGCTGGTGCCACCATCGCTGTTATGCCGAGGTTCCACTGAACCCACTCAAACGCTTACAAAATGTATTAAAAATTGATATATGTATAATTAGAACATAACACAGAAATACAAGGAAAAATATATCACACCCCAAATCTATACATTTGGCTTTTTCCCTCTCAGCCAACGCCTGTCAAGGGCCAGGACAAAACCAAGTAATCCCAATCCAAGACAAAGCAAAAAGCAACCCATAAAACAGATATAGGGGGATGGAAGGTACAGCAAGTGACCTCCCTGCCCAATATAAGACAAAAGCAGAAGACCTCCGCTCAGAGTAAGATTGTAAAAATACAATTAAGAAAACAAATTTAAAACTTTTATTTTACTTTATTTACAGAAGTAAGACTGAATAATAAAAACACCTTTAAAACACTTTTCACACACCAGCAGTATAATCTTAAGTTTTGACAAAGTAGAACCATAAAAGTCAAAATCTCCCAACTAGAAAGAATGAACACATAATAATACGATACAACTGCTGTCCGTCCACAACATCTAATTCATCATTTCTTTCTCCAAATTTTAACAATGGCACATAAAATCATACAATTTAAAAAAATGATAATAAATCAATAACTCAAATCGAAATTTTAAAATTAAAAAAAAAAAACTGCCACAGAATAATTAATTGTTATACATCATTCTGCTCACTGTTTTCAATTATAAGTGATATCAAAATTTATGAAATTTTATACAAATGTAACACGATCACTATTGCATCTTGCTTAATAATATTCCATTAAGAGAGAGAAACAAATACAAGAAAATGGCCCTGCTCTTTTTTGCTGTTGCAGTGCGTTCACAACAAATTATAGACAGACAAATCCATCACCAAAAAGATGATAGTACACGTGACAACACAAATTTTTTTAATTAATCAACAAATTAGTGGAATAAGGATGTTTTGTTTTACATTCTTAGGTCATTCCAGTGTCAGTAAAAAGGGAACCAATATGGGGGAAGTTACATGTGAAAAAGAATAAGTAAGTAAAAGGGGGAAAAGAAGGTTTCCTGGGCAATCTATCAATGTGCGTTTTTTGAAATTACAAAAAAAATCCCATCCAGGTACAAGCAAAGGATCCCGCCATGAAGGATACACTCAAACGTTTACAAAATAAAATATATTCAGAACTAAAAATCATAATAGCACATAATAGAGAGATGATTTACAACGGAAAAAAAAACCCACTCTTATAAAAAGGAACTTCATATTTTACTGCCTCCTTCTCAGCTAAGGATCCGTGCATGGGCAGGAAAAAAAAAATCAATCAATCAAGCCATGTCAATCAAGAACAAAGACAGTCATTTGAATGTATTTAAGGGTTACATAGCACTTGGGAAGCTTAGATTATTCCAGCGCCAGTAAAAAGGAAGAAAATGGAACACCTAGTCAAAAAATTATAGATTTATATTTTAAAAGCACCCAAGAAAAACACAAAGGTGGACTTCTTCAAATAGGAAGTAGAGGTAGATACCAAGAGGAAGCTATCAGTGTGCGCTAAGGCTTAGTTTGAGATCACCTAAGAAGTCTCATCCAGACACAAGCACAAGATTCCCCCCTCCCCCCGCCAAATAAAAAAAAAAAGAATTAAATGCAGATGTTTACAAAATATCCATATTCAAAAACAAAAACTTTAACAGTACACATTTACAAGTAAAAGAATATCATGTCCCAAAACTCTCATTATACACCATGGGAGGACTTAAGACCCCAACCAAAAGAATACGATCTGACAGCAAAGTAAATATTCAATACAAATAAGTCTACAAACTACAACAAACAAATAGGTACACTGATACAAATATATTGTGATGAAATGAAAAGATCATTATTTACATAGGATGCAATATTCATATTCAATTCATAACTTTATCAATTTCCGCATAAGACAGTATGTCTATGGGGATGAAATCGTGATAATATTCACACATTATGATCCAGTATTGTAGGATGGAAAGTTGTAGGTGGCCATATTGGACATGTTGGATGAACCAGTACTGTAGGCAGCAGTTGAGGTATCATATTCACCATAAGCTCTGTGGAAAATATCAAACAAAAATAAATTAAAATAAGTCGGTCTTAAAATTATGTCTATAAAATGGAAAGTTACGTCAACTAAAACAGACACATTCTGATGATGATTATAAACTTTTATAACACACACCTACCCTTCAATAAGTGCTCTGAGTGCACAATAATAGTAATAAATAATGCGACTTCCAGGGATATTCGATGGGTGCTGTGACTAAATCTATTTCTTTGGCTTGCCAATTGCCATATATATACTGGTATCATACTTATTCTAAGTATTAAAATCAAATACAATAATTAGAGTAGCTAAAGACTGACTATCATTATCTACATCAGCTTTATGGCAGTCCTGTTTTTGTAAAAATCTAAGACTGTTTGTGACAGAGTCATAAAATAACAAATGAGAACTTCAGCTTCCGGCTTTTGTGAGTTCTTGGATAGCCAGAATCTATCTGTATATAGTTTACAAAGCAGGCTACAACATCTTTGTTAATGAAACTTATAAAAGAGAGAGAGAGAGAGAGAGAGAGAGAGAGAGAGAGAGAGAGAGAGAGAGAGAGAGAGAGAGAGAGAGAGAGAGAGAGAGAGAGAGAGAAGAGAGAGAGAGAGAGAGAGAGAGAGAGAGAGAGAGAGAGAGAGAGAGAGAGAGAGAGAGAGAGAGAGAGAGAGAGAGAGAGAGAGAGAGAGAGAGAGAGAGAGAGAGAGAGAGAGAGAGAGAGAGAGAAGAGAGAGAGAGAGAGAGAGAGAGAGAGACAGAGACAGAGGCTACTCTGTCAGAATAGTTTATGAATTTTTTTTTTTTAATTGGAAGAAAGTTGTGAAGAATGCTATAAAATTAAAAGGAAAAACGGAAAGGAAAGAGAAAAAAAAAAAGCGAATAAGCACCAATAACTGAGAAAAAAACAAAAAATTACCACATCCCCTTCTCTTTCTACCATCAACAACTAGTAATCAAAGACAACCACTGGTCTTGTGTCACTTTAGAAGAGATGACACCAGTCTGTCTAAGCTGACATCATCAAAGCAGAAGCGTCACCAAAATACACGATACTGAGTACAGGTGTCAAAATATGACATAAAGAAGAATAGGAAATACTAAGAATGCTAACAAGTAGGTATTTATCCAATCAAAATATGGGATTAGTGACACCCCCGCAAGTTCGCTCGGACAAATATAGCTGGTCGTTTACAAACAAAATAAGAAAATAAATTAATTTGAATGTGACTCTGCTTTGGTTTATTTTTATAAAACTCTTCTGTGCGTGTTAACATTGAAGATGAAGGGGGTCAGTTAGCAAGTTGTCTATAAAGTTATTTCCTTCATTTTCATGCACGAGTTTAAAGTTCAGATTTTGTTTTTATTCTTTTTCATTACATTCAATTCCAAACCTCTTATTTGAGGGTTTGTCTTAAACTATTTTTAAAGCCTCATCATTATTCTCTAAACACTGGATTGAAATTCCTTCCCATGTAGTTTTTCAATTTGTTTCAAACTATTCATTTTTTCTTTTAAAAATCATTTTTTACTATCTTTTAAACTATCATTGACTTACCCATTTCCAGTGTTCTGAGGAGCAGCATAAAAGCCCTGGTTGGCAAAAGCAGCATCTGCTGAGTAACCAGCACCCTGTGTATTGTAACTGGAAGTGCTGTAGCTGTCCGTCTGTCCTATGTTACTGGTGGTGGAATAGTTGGCTGTCGGTGTTGTGCCCTGAGTTTGCTGTTGACTGCTGTATTGACTGTAATCACCTTGTGGGGCAGACCAGGCACCACCGCTAGTGTCAGTTGTAGTGTTGTAGCCAGCGTACATTTGCTGCTGCTGTTGCTGGTTCATGTAGTTTTGCTGATAGGATGAGTTGTCAGTTCCATAGTTGCCATAGTTTTGAGTTCCATAGGTTCCCTGTTGATTGTTGAATCCAGATTGTTGTGAACCATAAGTACCCTGAGACATTCCCACGTCCTGTTGTTGAGTCTGATTTCCCATCGATCCCATTCCAGTCTGAGATTTAGACACTGCTGCTGCCTGTTGTTTTTGCATACCCATGCCAGATTGATTGCTGCCTGAGCTTGTATTTTGTCTGTTCATGCCAGTTTGGTTTCCGAATCCCCTTTGCGCAGATCCTGTTTGGTTTTTGTTACCAAAGCCAGTCTGTGATTTTTGAGAGGACTGATTTCCACTAGTGTTGGCAGTATTGTTTTGATTTCCAGTAAATGAAGATTGTTGATTCATTCCTGTGCTGTATACATAGTTGTTTGAGCCAGCCTGATTACCAAAGCCACCACCTGATTGCTTTGACTGATTGCCAAATCCACTGCCTTGCATGGACATGTTATTGAAACCTCCTTGCTGGTTGTCCGTCGTACCAGACTGTTGAGTACTGTAACTACTCATCTGATTTTGGTTACCATAGCCAGATGATTGATCCTGCATATTTGAATATCCACCTCCAGAAGACTGATTTCCAAATCCTCCACTTTGACCTCCATAGTTACCGCCTGTGCCAGTTTGGTTTCTTCCTTGGTTCATAAATCCACCAAATTGTTTATTTCCAAAGCCACCGCCACCACTGCCAGAACCACCACTGCCACCCATTCGATTACCAAAACCACCTTGTTGGTTTTGCATCCTTCTCATGTCTCCAAATCCTTGATTATCACCCATACCTTGATTTCTCATATTTCCTCTGTTTCCAGCATTGCCAAACCCACCACCCATCCTGCCTCCTCGCCTTCCCATGTCTTCCATTGGAGGAGCTGCTCCCATCATACCAGGTCTTCCATCACCTTCAAAGATGCCACCTCGACCTCCTCTATCTCCAAATCGCCCTCCTCCTCCACGTCCAAAATCATCAAATCGACTACCTCTCATTCCTCCAGGTCCTCCAAAAGGTCCACCAGCTCTCCCATCGCCACCACCACGTCTGTCATCAAAACGACTACCTCTGTTACCAAATCCTCCTCTCTGGTCATCAAATCTCCCTCCAAATCTGCCTTCACTCTCCCAACGGCTTTGACCTCCAAACCGGTTTCCACCATCATGTCGAGGACCTTGTGGAGACCTCCCATCTCTTCCAAACCTCCTTTCACTTTTATCACCAGTTTTCCCTGCTCCTCCCTCACCGCTTGCATCATCTTTTGAACCATCCTCTTTCTCCTTGTCAGTTTTCTTTTTATCATCCTTGTCTTTATCTTTGTCACGATTTTGATCATCAGGAGTTAATCCAAGCATGGCAGCTCTTCTGGCTTTCACTTGTCTACCACCTCTTTTTCCTCTTTCCCTTTTTTCTCTCCTAAAAGGCGGTCCCATTGGCATCATGGGCCCAACAGGTCCACCAGGATATGCACCAGGAGGAATGCCCATCAAGGGTGGAGGAACGCTTGCCGCATCCCCTACAGCTGCTAACAATGCCACTTGAGATGAAATTCTTTCATTCATTTCGTGTTGCATGCGTAAGACATCACCAACAGCGGGTCGCACATCTCGCATTCTGTCTTGCCTTCTGCGATCTCCATCACGGTCCCTACCCCTGTCTTGCCTCAAATTCTCCTCTTTCAGTCTCTTACGTCCATATTCATTTAAATCATCTGTTTCAATGTAGGGGACTGTCTCATATGGGTATTCAATATCTCTTGGAATGATCTCCCATGGGATCTCATCATGTGACTCTTGAACTAAACGATTATCCTCGATGTTCTCTGAAAGACAAAAACAAATCTAAGGTGAATATTCCTCTATGTCATAATAATCTGTTTATAGAGTAGTAAACAGCCAGAAAACTTTGATGTTACTAATCTAAGTTAAATAATTAACAGATCTTGAACAGTGCCTGTGGAAAAATTGACAAGACAAACTATGAGCGATAGAAGTAAACTAAAAATAAATAATATAATACTATTATTTATTCATTCCCATGAGAAATTTGGCTGCAAAGTTCAGAAAGTCAAACTATCAAAGCTATAAAAGAGAGGGAAAAAAATAAATCAACAGCTCAATGATGAGTGGAAAAATGAACATTGGATTCTTAAGACCTCGATTGCTATGTGCATTCCCTATTAGGAAGAAACATATGTAATGCGGGAAAACATAACGGCAATATATAACACATTTTAATCTTTTTAAAGTCCATTTCATTCAGCTATAGTCTTACAAACTGTATTTTAGTCATGCCTAACCTCTCAATCGTTACCATAAGCCAATTGGTTGGCATGAATGCTGCTGGTATTCCATCAAGAAATATTGCAATGCTCTACCATTGTTCCAATTCCAGTGTCAATAATATTATAATAAGCTATCTCCAACCTTCCAGGTCTTGGAAAGAAAAGAAAGACTTCTGTTGAAAATGATAGACAATTAGTCCAACATCATGATGACAAACCTTTGCATCAGTCAGAGATACTGCGAATGAATTCCAGATTACATTATAAAATGTGAAAGGAAGACTTAAAGAGGCAGGATTGAAATACCAACGACTGTGTATCAGAATTTTGCTAACATGATTGCTGAATTTCAATGGTCTGTTGCTCACGAAAGTTGGTTTCAGCCCCAACGGGACAGAGCTCTTTATTTCTCATAAAAGCAGGTTTAAGCTGTCTTCAGCAGATGGATGAAAAAAATATGGTAACGCAACAGTAACCGATACACTACTGAAGGAGTGAAAGCAGTCTTGAGCCTTGGGGTGGTTCCGTTATGGCATGGGCCAGTATAAGAGCTAGCTTTTTTACAGAGTTTGTTGCCATTGAGGGCTTTATAACAGAACACGGGTATCATGACTCAATTCAGGTATCAAACATGTTATTGTTAGCAGCAGATTGTTTTACTCAGTTACCAATAAAATTGCTAGTTCTTATTGGTGTATTTTATAGTATATTTTTGTCTATTGAAAGTTTCATATGAATTAAATTTGAACTACGGAAGAAAAAACAAACAAAAAAAAACAGCACAATGACTGTAAGAACATTTACATGTTCTTCAACATAATACATTTATGCTTACTTTTCCACTCCGAGAAATTTTGGATGTTTTTCAACAACACCGCCCATTTGAGTAAACATGTATGTATCTTACTTAAATTCATATACCAGACCAGGAATTCTCTTAACTTTCTATTAATGCTTATATTATACCAATGTAACCAACAGTTATAAAGTTATGGGCTATTAATCACTGGCCACTTTAAATTGACGCTCAGTAAAGATTAAACAAATGTTTGTGTAGCTGAAAAGTTGTAACCTTGAGTTTTGGATTTAAAAAGCCTTGGATAGAATAAACTTTCTTTCTGGTCCTTGGGAGTTTATATTAAGCAAACTGCAAGGCAGCAAAATTTTTTAAAGGTAAAACGGGACACCCTAACATACACATGTCATTACCCAAAATGGCAGTTGGTTTTAGACTGTTTAATAAATATGGATTTAAAGATATACCCTCTACTTGTCTGTTCCTCATTTTGATTTGCTAGTCAAAAAATCATAATCCTGAGACATGCCAAGGTCATTTCCTTACATGTCAACAGACCAATATTTTAAATGTTTTTTTCCCTTATTTTCCATATTGACAAATCAGGACAGTCCCGATTTTATTGGGACGGTTGGCTGCAGTGTATGTCATTCTGGTGAGTTTTTAATTACTACTAATGATATATATAAAAAAAATCAGGATAACTCCAGGTCGCTATATAGAGGATGTCACTATAACTGATGCCATATTAAGCAGGTTGCACTGTAATATTAAGACAATGATATTGCCCAGCTTACCAAGCAACTCCCAACATCTATACAGACACGGTACTCACTTAACTTAAATTAAAATGATAATTTTAAAAAGTAGCAAGAATGACCATGACTTCCTTTGTAAATTTATATTATCAGTCTTACTAAAACAAATGATCATTTTCCAAGAACTTGTATTGGTTTTCAGCATCGATTTCCTGACCATAGCACGACTTTCGGAGCGCTATTATCAGGAACGATTATGGAAAACCAATAAAAGTTAAAAAATTATTTTATTACAACCCCAATTTAAAAGTAAGTCAGCAGAGATTACTCTGGAATAAATTCAGAAATTGTGTAATTATTTAATGGAACCTTTAATTTATTTTAAATGCCATTACCAGACAAACCATTTGATTATATTCTTGCGCTACTGAACATTGAGTTGGTTCTCCATTACTCTTATCAAAAAGAAAGGAAGAATAAAAATCTGAATGAGCCCACCATAATGAAAGGGTTGTTAGGTATGTATTTATTATATAATAAACCTTTGGTATAAATGGATCTAAATATGAGCCCAGTACCTTCGTTCCAGTCCAAGGTAATGTTTTTCCGCCCATTGATGTGGGTTGCCACGTAAGAATTGCAAATTCCAAGGATGTTGGGTATACTTGACACATTCAACTCTCCAACCCTAAAGGGGGGATATAAGGCAAAGTGATAATTTTTCATTAACTTGTTATGACAATAGTCAACTAAATGAGCATATTGAATACAAAAGAAAACAAACCTGCGCCTACCCTTGATGGATTGTTGCTTTATGCAAATTTAATAAAGCAAGATCAATTTTAGATTCACGCATCGCACATTTCTCATTAATAGGTTTCCCCACCTCTTCTTTTTCTTGAAGAATTCTTAATATAAATAATGGGATATGATGTAAACATACTCTCTGGCTTCCTGAAAACCCATTCAACAAGCAACTTTCTTTTCCAGGAAAAATATTTTAAATTTCACCCATATAAAAAAAAAAAAACAGGGCAACCAAACCATAATAAAATAAATGATATATTAAAATAAAAAGCTCGATACTCATATCCTTTGAAGCTGACAAGGTAGTTAAGCAGGCCGTGCAGGATGAGTAAGGATGAGTCTCTCTACAGACCAGCTAGTGACGTGTTGGGCCAACAGGGCGGGTCTTTCACCGACTCACTGTGCTCCTGCCACTGCCGTCTGCTCTACTCACCTACGACCTTTTGCAGTCTTTATGATGTCCAAATTATTAGCAACTGGAAAGAGCACTTTCAGGAGCTCTTTTGATGTGCTATCAGGCAAATATTTCACATAGAGATTCCGTTTCTTCTCCTGTCCTGAAATTAAATTGAGATTGTGGTAGGCGAATTGTTCAGATATGGTAAAATGTGGGAAGGGGGGAAGACAACCCATGGCTGTCATAATTGGTAGCATTATGGTACACAGAGGAAATTTTGGCAATGGGCCCAGTTAAATTTTTTGGGGACAGCACAGATCACAATTCCACGGACAGTGGTCACATATAGTTTGAAGAAATAATACAGACATTAACTCTTTGGAGCAAAGATTTCCCTTATCAATTTGCAACATTGAGTATAAGAATTAGTAAAAGTTTTAAAATACATGCAACCTACCTTTCACTTTTGTCAGAACATAAGTTTGGGTGTAGTCTAATAACAGAGTGGCTGTTTTAAAAAAAGAAAAAAAAAAGAAAAAGAACAGTTCAAAATATCATCAGAAATTTAAGAGAAATCATACAAATGCAAACAAACCTACCTTCAAGAATAAATGGAGTATCCATTGGTATGAGAACCAGTTTTATAACCATTAGATCTTTTTCAAAATTTACCCAATTCATTTGAATACTTATAGAGTTAGAGGCCTTCTCATGTATCATTTTTACGAGAAATTTGAATCCATTCATTCAGACAGAAAAAGAAAAAGTATTTATTGTGGCTAAATATGCTATTAAATATAATCAGGCTTGTAAATCATCTTTTCAAAAATTGTCAGATAATTATTTTTAACATCAGATCAACAGAATAATTCTGTTTTGGTTCTGAATTTATTCATTTTTGTTTTTATAAATTTCGCCAACATGTCTCCAGCACTGCTCAACAATCGTAAAATTAAGAGCAATAGTAGGTTCCGAAATTAAATGTTACAATTAAATAGTACATTGTGTAAAAATCGTGTGTGAAGATACAAAGTTGAATTTGTGTTGGACAACTAGCATAAGAGGAAGAGCCAACACTAACACTGTGAATGAAAGTGAGAGGCAGCCACAGAGAAAAAACGAAAACACTCAATATTTAAGAGTTATAATAACATAGTTACTAACATATAGATAAAATGAAGTTCACGTCACTCGGGTCTTTGTTATTGTTTTTTTGCCATCCATGTTTATGAGGTATTCTCAATAAACTGTGTTAACCGAACTATAAACGTTCAAGGCTACACATAGTTTTGTGTGTTTGTCTGTTATATTTCCGGGTGGCAATGTTGTGAGATTTTTTTAAAAATAAAATATCCCATTCAAACAAAATGCATCTGTTTAAGAACTTTGTCAAAGCCATATTAGAATCATCTCATTCCAGGACAAGGACATAAATCAACATACAAAGAACAGTTGCCAAAGGGAAATAAAAGAAGACAGCCCGTCATGGGTATAGGACTGATTTTCTCTACTAAATTCAGCATGCTTGTCCAATAGTTAGTCATTTGACAAATTATGGATTCTCCACCTGTAATATTAGCATTAAAATCATTATCAAATGGTCGATTTCAATAGTTTTAATCAATTGCACGGCACACATTCACTTTAAATATACGAGAGCAATGTCTTCATTTTCTCCTTGTCTTTTCAAAAGATGAAAAGGCCTTTTGGTTGAAGGGGAGGAGCATTGGATTAATACACATAAACACCACAAGAATATGAATTGTTTGTTTTTAAGGCATAACGGTTATGCGCTTGCAACAGTTAGGTCACATCAGCGCCAGTAAAAAGTAAGAAAATTGGATAGTGAAAAGATTCTAGATGTACAATTAAAAGGACCTGAGAGAAAAGTAAGAAAAAAATGGGAATGATTCAAATAGGGAACAGATGTAGATTTCAAGAGCACACTTTCAATGTACTTAGTTTGAGATCAACCAAATGTATCATCCTGACACCAGCACAAGATCCCACCTAGAGGAACACACTCAAATGTTTACATTATACATTCAAAATGACAAATATAACAAAACATAAGAGAGATGATGTACAAGGAAAAAAAAAAAAACAACTCCCAAAACACTATGCATTTGACTGTTTCCCTCCCTGCCAAGCACTACGGCCAGGGCAAAACCAAGTAATCTCATTCCAAGACAAAGACAGAAAGCAAATTGGAAATCAGACATAATGGGATAGAAGACACAGTAAGTGCCACCCTGCCCCCTATGGGAGGCCAGGAACCCCACCCAGTAAGAATATGAAATGAGAACACTGCTACCTAAAAATACTTAAATGATACACACATATTTGGATCAAATACCTTTTTCTGCAATGTCAGAAAATGGCAACTCATCAATTGCGTCATCCAGGTCAGTTTCATCCTCTCCCATAGATGATTTCTTTTGTGTTAATTTTTTTACATCAGCTGCATTCTTTGCTCTTCGTGTCACATCAACCGTAACATATCGATATGTCATGGGCATGGCAAGAGTTTTCAATACAATGGTGGCAGCATCACTTGCATTCTTAATGCACAAATCATAAGCCCTGTGTGAAGAAGGAGGAAAAAAAGGGAAAAGAATATACTACAAATTTCTGTAAATGTGAAACCTTTTGTAAAAATCCAACATTATAACTTCATTCAAAGCAAGGCATCCAAGAATCATAAGCCTGAAAGTGGCTACTTTTTTGGTTTTTCATTGTATTTATTTCAGATTTTACTTCATATTATTATTATACCCAAATCTCAAGAAATCAGTATAGATCAAGTTCAAGTATAACCTTTTCCAATAGTACTATAGTAATGATCCAATTTCACTCTGTTCAAAATCTTTTGGTAACATGACCCAATTGAGTAATGATGACATTTGTCCCTCTGTTGTTCGCTTGTTGCTGATTTCTACAAACAAAATGGCAGTATAAGCAGCTAAGTTGTGTCTTCCTACTCACCATTTATAAAAATGAGGTTTTCCTCCAAATCAACTGTATCAGAGTTATGACCCGTTAGGACCTTAATGCGAGGTTATGGGTTGAAAGTTAGTTTAATCCAAGGCCTCAATAAATGCAAGATGCTATTATTATTCATGTAAATAGACCAATTTTTTTTTTCAAAATTAAAATTAAAAACTTTTCCATTTCAATAATTAATTTTTACTCTGAATTTGATATTTTCAATTTGAAAACGGTCTTCAATATGTCCTTATTTGTGTTAAGGTCAGATATATTTGGAGGAAAAAAATACCACAAAAAAAATTAATTAAAAAAACATTTAATTTTTTTTTAAAGTTCATATGCACACTACTTGTGAAAATAAGTCTAATGTAGCAATACATGGCTTGAGCTGAGATCAACTTCTCTTCACAACACCATAAAGTAACTAACAAATAATGTATACCCCTGTTTTCTTATTTTCCTTACTTATATGATATTTTATCATTTAAAACTAAGGTAGAGCCATTAACAACGCCAAATTGATTGTCACATGAGGGAGACATTTTATCTTTTCTTTGACGTCTGTGACATTCATAAAGCAACTTGATTCCATCACAAAAATGATCCCCCTTAACCTTTTCCAATACAAGTTATTCAATGGTTTAAAAAACAAACTTTATTTAATTCATTATATATTTATCCTAATTAACATAACACACAGTGAAAGCATAAACAAGGTCTGAAAACATTTTATCATTTAGAGTGTAAAATATGGTTAGCTGCAAAATTTAATGTTAATGCTATATCCATAACTAAAATATTAACAGAGGCATAGAGTAACCAAGTGAATTAACAGCAGTAATAAATGAGGCTTGATTAGTAGAAAACAATACTTTACCTTTGAATCTAATTTTATTATTGTTAAAAATTGGTTCATTTGGGGATGAATTTCCATACGTTGATCATCATGAAATAATTTATCATATCTTTTTTTTCTCCAAAATATGTTTTTCACAAATTGTAACCCTTTGAATCTCGAGCTATTTTTATTTGTTTATAAAGCTTCCCCCCCCCCCCCCCCCTATATGTCTAAAAAAGTAATTAGATACTACTTTCCAATCGTCTGAGGATAACTTGTCCCTAGTTAAATCTATGAGTGTACCAGGGTTATTAAGTCATTTTAAATCAGTGACTCAGTAATTTTTACTTCCTTTTATCAGTTATTATTTATTATTTATTTTATAGGTATATTTATTTAAATATTTTAAATTTTATTTCATTTTACTTTATATTTTTCTTTTACTTATTAACTCTTATATATTCATATATTTGTCTCAAATTATATTCTTTCTTTTTATAGTACTTTAAGCTTATGTGTAGTATATATAAGAAGATAAACGTAAACTGACAAAGTGACAGTTAACATTGGATGTCTCTCATTCCTGAAGTTAAAAAAAATAATGTGTTGCTTGAATTTCCCACGAACATTATCGTTAATATCATCAATATTGTGAATGAGGAAATTTATACTTTATAGCCACATAAAAGTAGAATTAACCAGAAACCCAACTCCCAAATCGATCACTAATCAGCTGTGAACTACTATAACCCATGAACATGGATCAGCTGTGAACCACTAATGTCTGAAATCACGGAATTCAACAGATCCGGAGAATTGAGAACCCTGATTGCTGGCAATCTGACCAAGAAAATGTACATACCCCATTCCATAATTTTGATTATCAATGTACATCCATGATTCTTGAGCAATTTTCGTCACGGAATCCAAGACACAGGATCTTATGTCAGCTTGGTCAATAGGAAAAACACGAATATGCCACTCCCACTTTTCTGAAAAAGAATATGTGTAACTTTGCTAAATAAAACCAGGACATATATATGGTTTAAACACAAATTACTTTTCAGAAAGAAATCAATGTTTATCTTTATTTTCTGTAACAGCTTATATTGAAGAATTAAAAATTAAAGGTCAAACCACATCAGCAACATAGTGCAAGCAATAGCCATAATTTCATTATTGAATAATTAGCTCTATCTTGATTATCTTAAAAAAAGAAAATTCGAGTGTTGGTCCGCAGGACTCCAAAATCGCGGATTTCCACAGATCTGAGGAAAACCATCAGTACTGATGGATTATCAAGTCTGGAGCCCAAACACAGACTATTGTCAATATTCAGTTCTAACCGTTCAAGATTGCCCCATAAGCTTGTGATAAAATTTATGTGATATTGCATCAGGTCCTTTCATGTAAGTCTATAACAGAGAGAAAATCTGTAAAGAGAGTGATTAATCACTACATCAGGATATAGCTATAAAAAAAAAAAAAAACCATAATCTAAGGCCTTATGTATCATTTGGTACATTTCGGTCTGCGAAGACATTTCGTTACAAGGATGCACAAATTGGAAAATTTAGTTGAGGAAATTGAAAGATCTTTCATATACTTCATAAGAAGTCTGTCACTGAGGATGTTCTTATCACAATTCATGTCATCGAAACTGGAGAAAATGTCGCTTTAATAAAAAACGTAATGCCATTTATCACTCAAAGGTTTAACCAATAAAATAACTGCCTATCAGTACACTATATACCCTTCATTTAATCTTTTACTCACCCACAACTGATTTATTTGTGAAGCCAGGAATTGAATGTGGCTGATAAACTGGTTCTTTTGGCTCCTCAACAGAAGTATCCATCTTTTTCTCCTGATCTCCTGTATCCATATTTTCAACCTGAGCAGAAGAAGCAGGAGGCTGCTCATCATTTCCATTCACTGAAGTTTCAGCTTCTTCAACCTTTGGACCAGGATCAGTTGCTTCAACTGTTGGTTCAATGATAGCTGGAACATCTTCACACTCCATGACGGTTTCAGTGACAGCTTGTTCTTCAGTCTGTGCTTCTACGGGAGTTTCAACAGTCTCATCCTCCACTGTAGCCGCAGCAGCAGCTTTCTTGGGGGATGCTTTAGCTCCCTTTTTCCCCCTTGTTCGTGGCATTCTTCAACACAAAATAATAAGACAAAAAAAAAGTACTTCATATTTAACATCAAGTTAATTTCAAGATTTTAAAGAAAAGGTGAAAGTAGTGTTCAATTTTACATGTTTGCAAGGCTTTGAACTGCCAATGGTCCAACAATGACCTTCAGATCGGAGGTCTAGGGTTCGAGTTCGAGTCCAACTCTGAGCAGTGCATAGTTTGGTCCTTGGAAAAGACTCTTTAATCAGATTTTTTCACCATACTCAGGTGTAAAATGAGTACCTGGCCGTTAACAGCATTGCCTCTATCCAAAAAATTGTCGTTAGAAGAGGAAACCTACCAACCTGTACGATTTTGCGTATATCTTTTTAGTACCCAAATACGTGGATATGATTCCAAAGGATTTAATAGTAGGTACTTTGGTAAACGTCCATTTGGCCCTCCAGCAGGGAGCCGATAAATGGGCTAGTGGCTGTGACCGGATTTTTTGGACTTTTGAGTGATGGGTCTCAGAAAAAGTTCCATAGATTTTTTGTTTATGGATGGATTTTAATGATTTATATCTTATTTTCTTCAGGAGAAATTACTCTATCGTTTGGTGTAGTTTATTTTAAAATCAATGACAATTTAGTATATCTTTTGATTGTGGATAAAATAAGGTATAATTTAGCTTTGGATAATTAAAAGATTAGAACTTAGTAAATCAAAATTTCATGATGGCACGTTTACTAAACATCTTTAATATAAAATTAAATTCATGGCAAAGTTGTATACCGCATCCATGAAATTCGTTCCAGCAAAATCCTTACTCAAATCTTAGCGGCCATTTTAGACCAGTTTTGAAATCCAAATGGTGGTTACTACCGGAAATGCAACAATTTTCAGGTCACAAAGTCCGTCAGTAAATAACAAAGGCAACTAAAGAAGACCATTTTTCAGCCTTTAAATTAACATAACTTTTCTTCTGCTTATCTGATTTTCACAAATTTGGTATCATTAGAATCGTGTTGAAAAGCACTTTAAAAAAATAAAATGATCTAGGATTCATTGAGCTCAATCCAATTTGAATTTTTTACCAAAGTACCTATTAATATTAATAGTACATTTGTAATTTAATGTGAATGATGTTGATATTTGATGCAATGATATACACATGTACACCAACTGTTGACCCTCCGCCATAATTGTCATTGGAAGAGGAGATGGAGGAAGGTGGAGGTCAGGGCATAGCAAATGGGCATGGGCCCATGGGCAATCGCGACAATTTCCTTTTTCCTTATTTTGCTCTCTTCATTCTTTCATCTACCCCACAAAACCAAAACCCAACTTTTTAACTCGCCCCAGCCAAATAATCCCTATTTTAATACATAGATTGTTTCGCCAGCTCGAAGAGCGTACGGAAGACGAAGGCAAAAAAAAAAATAATAATAAAACCTGCACACTGACAAGAGGTGAAAGAAAGAAAAAAAAAACATCGAAAAAAGTCCAAAGTGGCAACGTCGTCAAATCATTGGTATAATTACTCCGCTCGACAGGAATCACTTTACGAAAGTGCCGAGAGAGTTGTACATCTTACAGCACCGTGACTTTAAAGAAGATCAGTGAATATGAACACCCGAAATTGAAATCAGCACCAGTTCACAGGAGCCGCTAACTGAACTTGAACTCAGTCTTGGCCTCAGCCTCAGCGACGTTATAGATCGTAGTCTGCTGATAGATCAGGCGGTACATAAGAACCCTTTTTGCACATTGTACAATTTGTCAGTAAATCAAAACAAAAATATTAAAATCATACCTTTAATCGTATATCTATAAAATATTTAATGCGTTTCAAGTAAATGGATATCTTTATTGTCAGAATATGTCAGGCTTGGGTAACAATCTGCCATGCGCAAAACCCAAACCTCGTAGAGAACGGGATTGATATTATAAAAATGTGTGCTCTCTAGATAAAATAGACAAAACAATAACAATATTTTTAACATTAAAATCAGTTGTAAATGACTTTTTGAAATTAATAAAGAATCACATATATATTTTTTTAATTTGAAGTATTTAAAAAGATATACCTTTATGAATTAACTAATATTTTTCTAATTTGTTACATATACCTAGCTGGTCACTATTTTTAATATTTTACAAACCCGGATAAAGGTCAACGGCTCAACGTTACAAACAACCGGCTCCATTCGGGTAACACCGCCCTTTTCCGTTTTCCGTTTTTCCCAGGTCGTTTCGCTGCTGCTATTTGGTAGCTAGTCGGCGTCCTACTTATTTGCCGGGGCCAGGGTTGCCAGTTTGGCATTTTAAATGCCAGATTCCAAAAATCTGGCATTTTTGAAAACCGTTTGGCATTAGAAAAATCATTTGGCATTTGGCATTTTCATTTGGCATTTTCTTTTCTTGTATATTATACTTCAAATGACACCTTTTCTTAATTATTTCTAAACGCGTAAAAACAAACATCTTCACATTTCTTTTTCATTCTTAAAATCCAACCGTGGTGTAGTGGTTTAGCACTCCACTTAGTAGTCAGTAGGTAAATAATTACCCCAACAGGAAATTTAGTATAATTCAAAAAAAAAAAAAAAAAAATTGTCTATCAAAAGTGAGTAGTTTTCTTAGTGGGGGTGGGAGTCAACAGACTTTGGCATTTTTTTGAGTGTTTTGGCATTTTTTTAGTCTTCCCCTGGCATTTTGTTGAAAAATAATCTGGCAACCCTTGCCGGGGCCTGACAACCCAAATTGTAATGGGCTCATTGTTGTAATGGTAATAGTAATACTCTCAAATCAACGCAAAAATAGAGTTCATTACAACAATTTTGAATGAAGCCCATAATGCGTTCGGTTATCCGACTCTCAATAAATGTGCACGTAGTTTGTAGTAAAAAAGCTTTAAATAAATAAGTTTATGATTAGATGTCCGAAAACAGATCTGAAAGCAAGCTTTCTAAGAGTGTCGACTTTAGGGCCAGAGTCGAAATTCGGGGCCCCTACCTATGTCTAAATAACTAAAATATTCAAATTATTACTTTTCAGAGAGAGAGTAAAAACACGCCCCATGACCCACGCGAATGAGGTCTAGTGAAGAAGCGTCTTGGGTCTAGTAGAAATAAATGCAGACAGCAGTAGAAATATTATAGTTGACATATTCAACTCAGTTCAATTATTTTGCATTCTTTCTCTTTAAAAAAAAAAAAAGAGTTCCTTGATTTATGGCTGATTTTTGATGAGATGTAGACGTCTATGTAATAATAAGATTAAATGACATTTGTTGGTTTATTTTTAAAAAATGATTTAACTTAAGAATTTTCACGAGCCCGTGTTTATAACCCAATAATAGTGCTTTAATATTTTTAAAAACACATTATAACACCCCTTTTGAAGTATCTCATAGGAGTAAGCCAGTCAAGCTCACTCACTCATTCCCATGACCGGATGGTCGTCGGGGGGACTTGCGGGATGCAGCCTTCACAACACGGTACCACACATCTCGTTCATTGGCTTTCGTTGTCATCTCATACAGCGCCCAATCCTGTCTGTTCTTTGATGTTATCCAGCTACATATTCCCTTTTCTTCCTCTTCTTCTTTGACATTCCATCGTACCTTGCATGACTGTCTTGCACAAGCTGTTGTGTCTGACCTGCAGCCATGTCCAAACCATGCAAGAGTCCGTCTTTTAATATCTGTATTCCCACATCTTTTCCACATCTTCAAGAACCTCTTTATTAAGATTTTTGTTCCAGATATGACACTCGTATGATTCTCCTGTAACTCTTGCTCTCGAACACATTGATTCGCCTCTATAGTTCCGCATTCATTGTCCAGGCTTCACAACCATATAGAAGAACGGATTGTATAAGTGACCTGTACAGTCTACATTTTGACCGAAAGCTCATCTGGCTTTTCCAAATCTTGTTGAGTTTCGCCATTACCGCTGTGGCCGTCGCCATGCCTATACATACTTATATTATGGACTGTTTCCAGCACTCTATTTCTTCATTGTCTTTGTGATTTAAGTTTCTTCCGGTTTTACAATCTAAAGCGCATTTATAATTGTACAAATCACTTTGATCAGACCAAAATTTGTCTCGTCTGCTCTTGAAGCTATTTAGGGTTTTTGCATTCACAACAGAATCTGATAAACTGTTCCATATTTTCGTTGTTCTCACAGCAAAACTGTGTTTTCTCACATCCAATCTTGGTCTTTGTGTGAGCAGTTTCTTTTTGTTTCCTCTGGTGTCTTTTCTTATTGTGAAGTCTTTCCTCCATTTGATAAATTCTGTCATGTCTTGGTCATACGTATTTACCACTTGTCATCTTGTAAAGTTCTATCATGTCGCCCCTATATCTTCTGTATTTCAAGGCTGGTAAATTAAGTTTCATCAGTCTTTCCTCGTAATCTAGCGATCCTAGTCCAGGCAACTGTTTTGTGGCCCTCCTTTGCACACCTTCAATTAGCTCGTTGTATTTCTCTATGCAAGGAAACCAAACTGAGCTTGCATAGCCTAAGTGCGATCTCACAAGCGCTTTATAGAGGGGTAAAAATGAGTTGACTGACACTCGTTCCATACTCGATCAGCAACACTTCAAGATATTAAATTGATGGTTGTATTCTGTTGTAGCGTCTCGCCATTTTGGGTGATATTAGCTTTGGCATCACCTCGGCTGTTGACTACAATCTTCGATTTATCTGTGTTGATTTCCATACGGCCTGGTTCAGAATGTTGGTTAGAGACTGTAACTGTAATTCTTGTTCATTGTGTGCGATGAGGTCAGTGCCATCCGCAAAGCGTAAGTTACACATTTCCCTGTCCCCAATAGCTAAAAATGCTTTAATGACCGCTTGTGAACAAATCTTGTTATTGACTTTAACAATTTAAATGGAAGGTCAAGGTAAGCAGTCATTTATCGAAAAATTAATGACTTCTGACTTTCATCTTTTAAAATAATTTTGCCATCTCTGCACCGAACTGAACTTGTATTGCGTTGACTTGTCACGTCATTTAATTACCTAAATAATACAAATAAAGGGAAGTAATACGCAACAGTGTGATGTTGGTTTGTTTGACTTTTTTGTTGTTGTTTTTGTTGTTGTTTTTTTTTTTTGTTTTTTTTTGTGTGTTTTATTTTTGTTGTTGTTGTTGTTCTTGTTGGCATTTTAGATTAAACTAAAATCTAGACTTATCTCATCTTACATACAGATTCTGTTAACTCTTCTGATATTTTTATATATAGGTACTAAAGCAATGCTTTTGTATTAAAATGTGCAACTGGGGTGTTTAATACAGTTTTTGACCAATATTAATATTTTGTAACCTCGGAGAAGCCCTCTCAAGGTGAAAAAAAACAATAATGGTATTAATGACCGCTTGTGACGTAATCGTGTTATTGGTATAAACAATTTAAATCGAAGGTCAATGAAAGCAGTCATTTATCGAAAAATGAATGACTTCTGACCTTCACCTTTGAAAATATTTTTTCCATCTCTGCATCGAACCGAACATGTTACGTCATTTAAATAAACAAAGGGGAGTAATACGGAACAATGTGCTTTTTGTTTGTTTTTGTTTTTGTGTTGTTATTTGTGTTTGTTGTTGTTATGTTTGTTTTGTTTTTTGTTTGTTTGTTTGTTGGCACATTAAATTAAACTATAATCTATTTCCTTCTAAACACGTCTTACTGAATAATTCTACTTACACTTGTAGTTCCTGACTTCAACGATGATTTACAGTTTTTGACCAATATTGAATATTTCGTAGCCCCGGAGAAGCCCTCCCAAGATCGGGCTGGTCCTCGTTCAGAAAATTCAATAAAGGTAAAAAAAAAAAAAATGCATTATGATATGATTTTTTCAAGTTAATGAACGAAAAATTTAAAAAGATTAATTGGGGGTAAGGGTGTGGGTGACTGAGACGGGAATTGATGGATTATAATTGACGGTTCCCATACAGTGCATATACTTTTGAAAATTACGCCAGTGATCGTAATATTTCATCAAAACTAGTCGAATAAACATTTAAGTTGTTTTATTTTTGACTAAAAAATTAAAATAAAGTATATTTTGGCTTGAAATCAACCGCCGACCGTGTACCGAAGACCCATAGCCTCCCTAAGTGCTTGCCTATCACCTGAGCCTCGCTCATAATTTTAACACAGATAATTGGGAAAAGATGCATCGTGTCGTTAGGTTTTGCGATGCAATTCCTTTATCAGTGTGTCAAAATATTGTGAGACATACTCACAAACTGGGCCTGACCTATTTGTGTGTTTGACATGTACTAAAGGTATCTCAGGCTTTTTCAAACCGGAATCAGGGGCGTGGCTCTATTGGTTCAAATGGTGCCTGGCACCACATCCATGTTTTAAAAATGGATAACAGCATTTTTTAAAATATATAAAACTGAGAAATGGTATATATCGCCTTTTATCAACAGTGCGAAACAGACTCCCTTTCTGTCACAACGCCTTCTACCCACGCTTTTCTCCCGATTCACACAGTCCGTTGATGACTGTCGTCAGCGACTGTGTACTATGGCTGAGCGAGTGACTGGATTTCTCCACTCAAACGATTCCAAGGAGCGGATCTTTGCTGGCTCCATTTAAGGCTATTACTATAATGTACTATAATGTTGCCACATTGAATACCTGGCTCGAATTTTTACCATCTTCACATACGAGAAAAAACCCGTCTCAGGTGCCGAGAGATTTTTTCTCCAACTCTGTTGGACCGGGGAAAAATAGCTAATGTTGGTCATTTACGTCCTAATCATAGTATGGTAACTTCGACCATCTTTATTATTATCGAAATCACGATTATTAACAAGTTCATTTGTTTCTCTCCCTGTGTCGTGATTATTGTATATATTAATTTATATTATTATTATTATTATTATTATTATTATTATTATTATTATTATTATTTATTATTATTATTATTATTATTATTATTATTATTATTATTGTCATCATCATCATCATCATCATCATCATCATCATTATTATTATTATTATTATTGCTGCAAAAATTGATATGAAGGAATGTGAACGAGTTAAGTCAAACATTTCTTGATAGTGATGCTATATGCTAAATGCATGATCTTCGCGTGAATATGCGTGTTTGACTTTGTGTGTGTGTGTGTGTGTGTGTGCGTGCGCGTTCATCTCACATACACACACACACACACACACACACAGATAGGTAGATAGATAGATAGATAGATAGAGATAGCTAGATAGAGATAGAGAGAGAGAGAGAGAGAGAGAGAGAGAGAGAGAGAGAGAGAGAGAGAGAGAGAGAGAGAGAGAGAGAGAGATCTTGTATGGTGTCATGTTTGATTTCCGAAGTGGAATGGGGCTGTTTCATGACGTAACTACAGTACTCTTTTAATAGGCCATGGGCTGTTTACATTCTTACGCTTTGTAAGTTTTGAAATTACCCCTTGTTCGATTGACATTCAATGTCTGCATGTGTCCCTTTAGCCATTTCCCTCAGTGTCCAAACTCCAATCAATATATTCGTTCGTGATTTATATAAACAAACTATTGAAAAGATTTGCAGGAATAGAAACATCACCATGCAAATTTACTTTACAAGTATGTAAGTTTTTTTTTTTCTTTCTTTTATATTTACACATGTAGTAGTAGCATGTGTAAGTCATTTTCGTCTGGCACCACTTTATACTGTAAGCATGCCACGCCGCTGCCGGAAATAAATAGTCAATTGGGACGAAACGGGGTAAATGGCAGGGAATATTCTTGCTTAGCAATAGGCTTCAGTAGTCATAAATCACTTCCCTCGTAATGACGCATAGTAACTTAGTAACTGGCTCTAAACTATCGGAACAATGGCGGACGCCCCTATGAAATATTTCTCCGACGAGCATAAAAGTGTATCCAGAGGAGAAAAACATGATAAATATGATCATGTTTTGACTTTTCTACATTTTGATCACATGACACATGAAAAGTTCTTGCTAGCTTGAAGAATAAAAAGTACAGATTTTCTTTGTTTAGAACCACGCTGCTCGCCGTTGCTGGGCGACGTAACATCAGACTATTGAATCCAATGGGCGAACCACTTTATCTTGTTTTATTCTAACTTTAAAAAAAAACAACAAAAAAAAAACAAACATGTTTAAATAATATGTAGATGAAGGTGTTGTCCCAAATTTTTTTATTATTATAAAAATCACAAAAAGTAATAGGATAAGCTGTTTCACCGGACAATTTCGCTAGTTTGAAAACTCAACACGAGGGATGGGTACCTACAATACTCAACGTCTGTCGTCCTTATGGTTATGTGCAATCGTCAAAAGACCCTCCCCATTGGTTTTTGTTTTAGACGACTGTTTATTTTCTAGACCGCCATTATTTACAAACACTAATCTGATCTGCAGTGATTGGGTAACTAGTTTGTTTTGTTTTGTTTTTAAGGGGTTAAGGTCATTTCAGCCAGTAAAAGGAAGAAAACGGGATAAGACAAAAAATCTAGAATTACAAGTAAAGATACCATAGAAAAGGTAAGACAAAGGAGAACGGTTTGGTTTGTTTTTTAAGGGTTTTACGGCGCTTGCGACAAGTTTAAGTCATTCCAGCGCCAGTAAAACGGAAGAAAATGGGATAGTCAAAAAAGTTATTGATTTACTATTGAAAGCACACAAGAAAACGTAAGACAAAGGGGAAAGGTTCAAATAAGGAACAGATGTGGATTCCAAGAGCACAATATCAGTGTACTTAGTTTGAGATCACCTGAAAGTCTAACCCAGACACAAGCATTTAAAGGGATAAACTCAAATGTTTACCTTATATATTTGAAAAATAAAATTTCAAAAAAAATTAACAGTACATAACAGAGATTTACAAGGAAATACATATCATCTCCCAAAACTATAGCTATAGATTTGACTGCTTCCCTTTCAGGCAAGGACTACGGCCAGGGCTAGACAAAACTAAGTAATCCCTTTCCTAGACAAAGACAGAATGCAACTCGGAAAACAGATATATATGATATATAAGACACGGCGTGACCTACTGCTCACTATTGGAGGTCAAAGACCCAACCCAGAAAGGGGAATGATTCAAATAGGGAACAGATGTAGATCCCAAGAGTACTCTGTCTAGTATGAGATCACATAAAGTCTCATCCGGACACCAGGACAGAATCTCTCTGAGAGGAACACACTCAAATGGGTAAAGAATATATCCTAAACAGAAAACATAACAGAGAGATGATTTACAAGGAATAAAAATCCTCTCCCAAAGTTAACACCACACATTTGGCTGTTTCCCTCTCAGCCAAGGACTCCAACATGAACCAATTAGTTCTATCCCAAGACAAAGATAGAGAGCAACTCAGAAAACAAATGTAGGGGGATAGAAAACAGCAATGTTAGCGCAGGGAACAACAAAAAACGAAGAACAGAAGACAAGGATATAAAATATTTGTGACAGAAAACTTAACTTGCGCCTCCCACTAAACATCCTCTGAAAATAGATAATTACCTCTGTATGAAAGCCGTTAGAAAAATTGGAGGGACACTCTTGTGATTGTGTGACCAGAGGGTAGGGACCCAACTTTTTCCTCTTTGATAAATAAGTTTGTTTTAAAAAAATGTTTTTAAGGCTATTAATGGCGTTTTCGACACATTAAGGTCATATCAGCGCCAATAAAAAGGAAGAAAATGGGAAAGTAAAAAGTTCTAGAATTTACCCAAGAATAGGAAAGACAAAAGGGGAATTGGTTCAAATATGAAACAGATGTAGATTCCAAGAGCACACTATCAAAGTACTTAGTTTGAGATCACCTAAAAGTTTCATCCAGACACAAACACACGTCCCTACTAAGAGGAACACACTCAAATTGTTTACATATCATATATAATATATGTACAAAACATAATACGGTGCATAACAGAGGGATGATTTACAAGGAAAAAATATCATCTCCCAAAACTAACTGTACATTTGACTGTTTCCCTCCCAGCCAGGGTCAGGACAAAACCAAGTAATCTCATTCCAAGACAAAGACTGAAAGCATGTTGGAAAACAGATATAGGGGGATAGAGGACACAGTAAGTAACTCCCTGCCCACAATGGGAGGTCAGGAACCCCGCCCAGTTAGATAAATAACAAAATGAAAAAAAAAAGAAAGAAGAAAAACAAAGACAATTACAAACAAACAAAAATAAAAATTAAAAAAAAATTCAGAACCTAATAAAATAAAAATTAAAGCAAATCACGCAAACATTGTCATGAAGTAAAGAACTTTATTGCTATCAACTTTGTTAAATAGGTATTTTAAACATGGTTTATGAATGCAAATACTGTATATCATTAATATAACATATATACTAATCTAATTTTCTCTCACGTTTCATGCATTTAAATCCTATCCCACAAACACAAGAGACATTAATTTAAACAAGAGACTAGTTCAAAGAAAAAATAGAGGTCTTATGCTTGTCTGTTTGTTTTTGAGGGTTTTGTGGCACTTACAATACAATTAAATCCTTTCAGCGTCAGTGAAATGAATGATGATAGCATTGTCGAAAGGTTTATGTGGATCTGACAAGCACATCATATAAACAAATGAGGACAACAAAGATAAGAAGTAGATCTAAGAGCAATACACTCTTGGAGCCTGTCTGAAGCGAAGAAAAGTACGACACTGACACTGTCAAAGAATCTGAGCCATAAGGGGTAGGTACTCAAATGGTTACATAAGAAACATATCAAAGAGCCAAATTATAACAAAATATTTCATGAAGACATGATTTACGAGGAAAATAAATATCATCTCGCTCTCTCGCTCTAAAAAAATCAAACAAAACAAACACAAAAACAAAACAAAACAAAAAAAAAGATTAAAACAAGTGTGTATGAAAGGTGCCAGACAAGGCAAGAAAGAAAAAATAGAAGAAAAAATACCATCCCCAAAAATGAGTCATACACACTTGTTCAGATTTTTACCGTATACTGGTGCCTGCTCCTTAATTTATTTGATTAAATCAAAAACAAAAAACAAAACAAAAACATAACAACAACAACAACAACAACAATAATAATAATAATAATAATAATAATAATAATAATAATAATAATACTAATAATAATAATACTAATAATAATAATAATAATAATAATAATAATAATAATAATAATAATAATAATCTATCTGATTGTATCCTTCTCAACAGAAGACTCCAGACAGGCACATAGATTCCAATACTCGATATCCATGTCTCTAATCTGGAGCCGCTAAAATGGTTTTTGTTTACACAAATATTGTGAATATATTGACGAATCATATGTGCTAACACTGTAGTAAAATTTGACAAGGCAGATGCAAACAAAGTATAGACAATGAAAAATATCAAAGTGCCAAACGAGGGAGAAGGCACTGGTGTAAGATACAAATGGGAAAAGGTGGGAATTGTTTTTTGTTTGTTTTGTTTTTAAGCGTTTTTCGGCAAGGTCATATCAGCGCCAGTAAAAAGAAAGAAAATGGGATAGTAAAAAGTTCTAGAATTACAATTAAAACACCCAAGAAAAGGTAAGACAGAGGGGAATTGGTTCAAATAGGAAACAGATGTAGATTCCAAGAGCACACTATCAAAATACTTAGTTTGAGATCACCTAAAAGTCTCATCCAGACACAGGCACGTCCCCACTAAGAGGAATACACTCAAATGTTTACAAATCATATGTTTAAAATGAAAAGAATAACAGTACATAACAGAGAGATGATTTACAAGGAAAAATATATCATCTCCGAAAACAAATTCGACTGTTTCCCTCCCAGCCAAAGACTCCGGCCAAGGTCAGGACAAAACAAGCAATCTCACTCCAAGACAAAAACAGAAAGCAATTGGAAAACGGATAAAGAGGGATATAGAAGACACAGCAAGTGCCTCCCTGCCCTCTATGGGAGGTCAGGAACCCCCCCCAGAAAAGGTGGGAATGAAACAGTGCCAGATAAAACAAAGAAAATTGCAAGAAAAACTCACCCCCCAATAACTCATCCTGCCTGGACTGGGGATCGCAACTCAGACCTCTGGTAAATGAGAAATGAGTTTCGATCATAAGTTGAGGCAGGCTGATAATTCGGGTGACTTTTTCTTGTATTTTTTTTTTCGGCTTTGTTTCATACACAGCTTTTCAAAGGATGATAAAAATATACAGAAAGAAATAATTTATGTATACGACGGTATGAACACAATATTCACTTACGAACTTTGTTTATCACAATAACTAATTAATTAATTGTTCTTGGTTTTCCATTCTTTTTCTTTCTTTTTGATCTTTATTGTTCGTATCATTTTCTTACTAGCAGTTTGTTTTTCGATTGCAACGGTAGAACGTCACTGAGCATTGATTGTTTGTTTATTTGGTTGTTTTGTTTAGTTTTTAAGAGTTTGTGACACTATTAGTTCATTTCAGTAAAGAGGTAGAAGATGGGATTATAAAAGACAAAGGAGACTAGTTCATATATGGAATCGAAGTAGATTCCAAAAGCAACTGACTGAACACTAAATCTGGGATGAGCATTCATCTTGATACACAGTGTCAATTAAAAGTATGCAGCAATGGTAATAGATGGCAATATTCTTTGGGTTTTTTATTCTTCTAATTGCTGACAGTATTTTAAACCCCTCCCCCCAAACAAAAACAACAACAAACAACAACAAAAACCCCCAAAAAACCAAACCAAACAAAACAAAACAAAAGAACCCCCTTCCCCCCAAAATCCCAAACAAATAAATTGTCAATAACAGCACATAGCAGAGAGATGATATGCAAGGGAAAAAAATTTCATTCCCCCTCACCCTAATATCAAATTTGATTCTCTTCTATCGTATATGAATTCCTGGGTTAAGCTATCCACCACTGTAAATTGTAAACCCACTTGTTTCATAAAAACATAAATACAACAAAGATAATTGAATAAATGAATAAAAGGAAAAAAAATATTTATCACACACGCACACACACATACACAAACAAAAAAACCAGACACATCACTTCCATATCTGCAAAGAATCCCAGCCAGGGTTTCAGTAGATTGTTAAAGAAGTTTTACTGTGACTGCGACATTTTAGAATCATATCAACTCCAAAATAAAGTGACATGATGGAACATTCAATTCTAATTCTAGAATTTACTGGCAAATAAATATTTACTTTTTTTTCTCAATATCAGAACAAAAAAGTAAGACAATAGCGACGAGTTCAAATTAGAGAACAGATGAAGTGAAAAAGTGCCACCAGATCTCAGCAACAGAATTTTCCGCAAGGAGGGAGTCAGTGAATTTTTATAAGACACAGACTAATAATAATCAAACATTACAATTGTCACGGTAAAAAGAATTACAGGAATCAAACATATTTATTTTATATTTTATTTCATTTTTTAAAAAGACGTGTTACAGCGCATATGTATTTCTAGGTCACAAAAAAAGGGAAGATAATAGGGAAACAGATATAGAGGGTAGAAGAAACAACAAAAGTGACGTCCACTACACACATGTCAAAATGTATCACACGCCTCCACTTCCGAAAAAAACAACAAAAACCAGAATCTCCCATAGACTTATACATCTTTCTTCTTCTAGGCAAGAATCTCTACCAGGGCACCGGAGAACCCAAAATAGTCGTATCATTTCAGCACCAGGATAGAAAGCTTTGAGGAAGACATCAAAAGATGGAAAGAAAAAAAATTATTAAAAATGAAATTCTTCCAAAACTCTCTTTACCAAAAAGGGAAGGTCGGTACGAATGTTATGTACATTTGGATTTGGTACAATTTACCATTGGATTTCAATTTATAATTAATAAGAGAATGTTATGTATATTTATAGAAAATGGGGAAAAATCATAATGCATGCGACTGCTTCAACCGATCTGGACAAAACCATGTCATTTCATTGCAGGACAATGTATCAATAACTAAACATTAGAAAAAATAAAAATTATGATTTAAAAAGAAGAAAACATCTCCAACAACCCCCAAAAAAGAAAGAAAATAATCTGGCAATATCAGAACAAATCAAATGAAAATCACAATGAAAAGCAGACTAATAATAATCAAACATGACAAGAACACAAAAGCCACACAGGAGGGACATACTATGCTATATAGGCGGACTGATGATATAAAACTGTGAACCAAGTCCTAAGGGGAATTTCCAGCCATCACTGATCTCGGAAGCAGACAAAAAGCCAATTGAAGGGACACATAATACAGAGGTATAGAAATATGGGTATCCTTTAACCAGTGAACTGCCGTGCTCTGGAAAAACTCATATTTAAACATTTGGCCAGAAAACTTGTCCTTAAAATATCGATCAATTTAGATGACCCATTGGCAAAATCTCTTAAATCTAAGTCTAAGGAAGACTTCACAAAGTTTTCGCCAAAATGAGTTCATTTAAAAAACAATATTTGAAGGACTAGTTTTCTGGCCAAATTTTTAAATACAAGTCCCCCCCCCCCCCCCCCCCCCGAGTACCCGAGTACAACAGTTAACTGGTTAAAACCCACCCTTTTAGGATGGCTATTATCCAATACTGGTAGGTCTTATATGAAGTGAAATCTAAAATACTTTGCAATTCATTTGGATTACATAAATGTTCTGCAATATCATTATTTATCAAAAAACTGTTTGAATATACAGTCTCATAGTAACTTGCAATTTGTTTTCAATGAGATCAATAATGTCACATTCAATTCACTATTACTCATAACGCACAATGTGTGATTTGACGAGACATGATTTCTTTCACAATATCATTTATAGAATCATTATTATACATCTGATTATTTTCACCACGACAGCTATAGAAGCAAAATCTGGGTCACATCACTGATACTATTCTTTTGATGAAAACAGTAAAAAAAAAAATAATGTCAGAGTAGAATTGTTTAAACACTCAACATAAACATTCAAACAAAATCACATTTTACATACATATTGTATAGAAATGGACTCTTTCCTTATAATGCCTTTTTGCTTGAGAAAAAAATAAGAGTCCTTTTTCCTACATACACAGATTTCCAACAGCAGCAAACATGTCCTTTCTATAATTTGAAAAAGTAACAGAAAAAATATAAATAAAACGAACAAAACTGTATCAATCGCCAAAGACATGACATCTTCCCTTTTACATATCGTGGTCTCGTCATCTTTCTAAAGCATCATTTAAATAAACAATTCAATTTAGTCATAATATATCAAGTTCTAAATGATAAAGAAGCCACAATTTCACAAACTTTCATCTTAAATGTTGGTTCAAAAATCTGAATATGGAAGGTAAAATCAAATTTTGGCCCCCTCATAAAGTATGTATTTACTGCACTGATTAAATGGGTATCAGAAGCACGTCTGCTTACAACTGTATTTTTCTATGTATATTGTACTTTATTTGTCAACGGCAACTGTTAACCATTTTGCATATTTGGTTCCTTTTATATATAAAATCGATGAACAAATAACCACGGAAAGCAAGTGTCTCGTAATGAAATAACATGAAATTTAAAATATCCAAATAGAGGGGATATCATGACATTACAGAATGGACATGTGCAATATCAATGGTGAGAGACTTGTTGGACAAATAGAAACAAAAAGATATCATGGCAGTGTCTTAAAGGATTTGAAAAAAAGATTGATAATGAAAATGGTGTAACGATTAAAAAGAAACAGTCAAAAATTATTCATAGCATATGGTGTAATATCAATTAAATGTGCTCAAACCACTTAACATAGAGTCCCAAGACAACAGCAATATTTCACATGTAGGAAGAGACATGCCGCCTATCACAATATATATTTTTTTGACAGAGACAATGCTGTTATCAGCCAAGTACTCATTTTACACTTAAGTATAGTGAGGGAATGTGAGAAAAGAACCTTTTTCAAATACTCAACTCAGAGCAGGACTTGAACATGGGACTTACCAGTCGAAAAGGCGAGTGTCAAACGACCACAAAGCTACATATTGTATGATAGACTGCAACACTTTAAATAAGAATAATACTGAAAACATTTCGAGCAAAATATTGTATATATACCAACAGGTTTTTTTCTTTTTTTTTTTGTTTGTTTTGATTTTATTTTTATTCATGGAAGTTGAGTTGAGAACAAATAACATGATTCTGGTAGAGATTGTATAATATACGACTCTGAAAACAACTTAAGCTTTCTCATCTCTTGCCTCTGTATAGTGAACACATTATTTACATATATTTTATTTGTATAGTACATTTTATAAGGAAAAGGAAAATTAACACACATCATGTTGATATTACCTAAAAGGCTGTTCTATAACTTCTGGTTTTACATATTAAGTATATTCAATATGAATCACTTATTATATTGCAAGATCCAACGAAAACAAAACAAAAAAGAGAAATATAAATTTGGTAGCGTCTAGCTAATCATTATAACGTAAGCATCTCCTTCATCACCTAAAGGTTCATGTAAAAGATGCACCTCCATTTTAAGAGGAGATGAGGTGTAAATATTGAATTTTTGTATAATGAAAGTTTAGACATTGCAGCAAACTAGTTTCAAAAACTGGGTAATACCAAGTCATCTTATTCAGGGACAAAGGCAGGAATCAGAAAAATGTACTAGCATTATAAGTGGATAGAGAAGACCCCGCCAGCACCCCCTCCAATTACCCATAACGAGCATTAATTTTGAGTAAAAAGACAACCAACATTTTCAGAACAATCATAATTTATTAACAGAGATTCCAATCTCTGATTTTATCAAATAAACGGTAGACTTTTAAAAAATGTCATGCATGATTTCGACCTTTTGCAATGGATTTGGTCAAATATGTTTGTTTATAATACGGTTATGTCTCCAGAATCCAAACACCTCCATTCCTAACATTCTGTCCGGTTTACTGAGACATGCGGACAGTGGAATCAGTGCCATAACTGGAATTTATATAATGTAGTTTTGACCAAAGACTGTTGTAATCTAAGCTTATTTTTGCAGCAAAAAGCTCCTTTCAACAATGGCCAATGTGAAGGTTATTAGAATTGTGTTCATTATGTCATTTCTATTTTTTAAAATTTCTCATTCATGAACTCTTGAAGGTTTCGGAGTGTCATTTTAGGTTGGACCTTTTAAAAATTTTTTTTTTATAACGATGTCTCTTTTTACTCATGATGGTATCCTGAGTTTTATTCTCTTTGTTTGTTTGTTTTTAAGGGTTTTACGGCGCTTGCAACACATTTAGGTCATATCAGCGCCAGTAAAAAGGAAGAAAATGGGATAGTAAAAAGTCTAGAATTACAAATAAAGCACCCAAGAAAAAGTAAGACATAGGGGAACTGGGAACAAATAGGGATCAGATGTAGATTCCAAGAGCATACCACCAGTGTACTTAGTTTGAGATCACCTATAAGTCTCATCCGGACACAAGCACAAAATCCAACAAAGAGGAATACACTCAAATGCTTACATTATAAATTCAAAATAACAAATATAATAATACATAACAGAAAGATGATTTACAAGGAAAAAAAAAATCATCTCCCAAAACACTAACTACGCATTTGACTGTTTCCCTCCCAGCCAGGACTCGGGCCAGGGCCAGGACAAAACCAAGTAATCTCATTCAAAGACAATGACAGAATGCAAGTTGGAAA
Source organism: Berghia stephanieae (assembly GCF_034508935.2). Lineage (NCBI taxonomy): Eukaryota > Metazoa > Mollusca > Gastropoda > Nudibranchia > Aeolidiidae > Berghia > Berghia stephanieae. The sequence goes on from NC_088364.1 coordinate 21,367,816, forward strand.
ACAGATATACGGGAATAGAAGACACAGTATGTACCTCCCTGCCCACTATGGGAGGTCAGGAACCCCATCCAGTTATTCTCTTTGCTGAAGATGCTGATATGTGAAAGTTGAGGAGAAATTTAAAGAAATTTAACTGGAGTGGGGTCTACTGGTGCTTATTATTGATGATCAATTGAGGCAGTGAAAATGTGAGAACAGATTCATAATTTATTGGGACTATTGAAAAGTAGGAATGTCAAATGGTGGCGAGATCATACGCTCATCAAAGACTTACCTTTACGTTAATTAAAAACATATCCTATGCATGCCCAATGAAATCAATATCAAGTGATAAGGAATGGATAGTTTATGGTATATCAGATTGTGTATACTGACCAGTCACAGATTATTGACACCTGTTGATTATTGCACACACACACTGCATCGATTGAGGAGGCAGGGCTATCTGCAAATGACTGGACTGGATAGACAAATACCTACCTAACCTGAATTGGATGTGACAAAGCGTTTTAAATTGGTTTATACTTCACTCGTTTGTTGATGGCATTGAAGGAGAATGTGGATTATGGTCATAAATCCTGTATATTGTAATGGCTTGTTCCCAAAATAAGTGTTCAGATTCAGATACAAGAATCTCTGGATTATGCTACACAAATAAAGAATAGAATCTGTCACCGGGCAACCTGTCCGGATAATGGAGACATCCCAACTGTGGCATTCCAGATTAGAGAGACCTGACTGTATGCCTCATTTTTCAAGAAAAAAAAAAGAAAATTATATTAAAAATCAGAAAAACAAATTAAAATGGCATTCATGACAAGTCGAAAGACATAAAAGTAAAAACTAAATGCTTCCAGATTAAATGAAGTCTCTTTAAACTGCCTTCTACACATTCACACACCAAAATATGAACCAAGATTAGAATTGGTCACAATAATAAGGTACTGCTAGATCATCAAGGAACGTACATTATCAAACAATGCATTTACCAATAAGCACAATTATTTATAAACATAGGCTTGATTAGAACATAGCATCAAGCTTTTTTTTTACTGGACTAGCATCAAAGAGAGAAAGTATGTTATGATGTTCTTTTACGATGATATTCACAATATATATATAAAAATCAAGTAAAAATAAATGCAATACTTTTACTCGAATTTCATGTGCGATTATAAAATAGAAAAATGCCCCTATATCATTGTTTGATTGAATTTGAGGATCTAAAAATATAAGAGATGAGAGCTGGTCTGAAAAAATAAATCAGGGGTGCTACTAGAGCAAGAGAAGTAGATTTTCTCTGTAACTGTAACACTCGAATGTAGTTACATGTCTATAAATCTTATCAAGATGTTAAAAAAATTTAAGCAAATTTTACTCAGAGAAGATTGCCTCATCATATAATATTGATAACATGGATTCAAATTTATCCACTCCTGGTTGATTTTATCAGGCCACTACAAAACTGCTAAAAATCATGAAAATCAAATAAAGAAAGAAATTCCATTAAAGATAGAAAAACGAATCTAGTCTTAGATCATGCGTGGCATTTGACCTTGACTGTATTAAATACTGTGTGTAAAAAAATATTAAAGAATATAGATATAGAAATTATTTGAAAACATTGTGGAAAGTAGAGACGTCATAAAGAAAAAAAAATGAAAACATATTTCATTTTAAGATTGATTCAAAACATAAGTATTAAATATGATAATGAAAATAAAAACCAAAAACAAACATTATAAATCATCTTTTTATAAACTAATCTCTTTATAAACTATATGTAAATATTTATAAATTCTTTATGATATGAAATGGTTCTAAACTGTACTCTGATTGCAACTTAGTTTTTTTGGGTTTTTTTTTTTTCTTTTCTTTTCCCTTACACTAATGCAGCGCTGTGTTTGACTTGATCAAGGCATTCATTTATGTGAAGAGGAAAAGGAAGAAGAAAGCTGTATCAATAATAATAACATTTTAAGATGGCAACAAATTCTTTACCATTAGCTTGAGAGGTGGCTCTCATGGAAATTTAAAAAAAAAATAATTGCATACACTTGTATATAGTAAAAACGAGTAAACATAAAACTCTTGTAAAGAATAGACTGGTAATATATTGACTAACACAAATCTCAATAAAATCCTGGATAATAAAACATGGCAATATATCGCATATTAATGACCCTTTGGTAATCTTAAAATGTGCTCAAAGTATCATCAAAATAAGTTTGATTCCAAAATGGAGCACAAACACAAAAATCAAAATCTACTTTTTTACAACCTTTTTGTGTCCTTGATTGATAGGTTTAGTTCCAATATGCATAAGCTTAGATTTTTCGGCAGAACTTTTCAAACATGTTATAACAAATTAAAAATAAAAAAATAATGTCTTACTTTAAAAACAATAAAATGATCCTTTTAGGTCATGTCAACATCAGTAAAAAGGAAGGTGATAGAACATTACAATGGTTTAGATTTTAAGCAGCAAAAAAAAAAAAATAAAGTGTAAGACAAAGGGGACTACTTCAATAGAGACCAGAAGTATGTCTAAGAGCAATGTGTCCTTGTAGCAAGTTTGAACCACTTACAAGTCCCACATTGACTTTGATACGGGATCTCCATTAAAAGGGCTACACTCAGATAGTTACATATTAAGCACTACAAGTACAAGCTTAAACCTAACAGTGACATTACTAATACATGATGGAGAGATGGTTACCAAGGCAAGATTTATCTCTCAAAAAAAGATAAATTCACCCCTTTTCCTCTTGGAAAAAGACCAGGCAGTGTCAAGGCGAAGATGACACAAAGGCACTTAGTAAGAGCTAACTGATTTTGAAGGAAAGAAGAGATAGCTGGACTGTGGACCGATGAAGACTCCAATGGTCAAGGGAGGTCCACCCTTCCCCTGTCCTTAGGGAAATTCTACTGACCACCACTTGACATGATTTTAAGATGATTATAAAAATGGAACATATAATTCTGGTTGCATAATTAATCAACAAGGATAAAATCATTATTTAGCACCCACATATTACTGAAATCCGAAACCCTCTCATGTACATACAATGGATCAACCGTCGTCTTGTAAATATTGTAAAAAAAAAAAAAAACCCCAAAAAAAACAAAAAAAAAAAAACCAAAAAAAAAACAACAAAAAAAACCCCCAAAAAACAAAAAAAACCCCAAAAGCCTCCCCCCCCCCCCCCCCCCCCCCCCCACCAATAAAATAATAACAATAAAAATGGAATAAAAATGATGACCAGCCATTTAAATAAAAACTACAATAATAGATAAGCATAGATACAATAATAGCGTAGTGCAGTTGTTTAATTATATTAAATCTATACTATATAAATTGATCTATTATCACATTGGGTCATCACCAAAGTTCTGTCGTACTTGCTCAAAGAACACAAAGGTAAGAACAGTATGTGGTCCTAATCTCACAAAAGCTGGAACAAATCCCTGTTAAGTTGAAAAGATAGATTGAAGAAAATTAAAGCAAAGTCATTCAAATGTTGAAAGCTGACACAGTTACAAAATGATAAATTATAAAAAAAAAAGCTTTTCAAATGTGTGATAAACAGAATTAATGCAATAATTTAATTACATACAAAAAGATAACATTTTAAAAATTATTTTTCCTTTTGTCAAAGGGCCATAATACTTTGTCAATATTTGTTCTCCTTATTCAAAATTTAAAAAATGCTCTCTTAGCTTTATCATGCCGTTTTAAACATGTTTTTGGTGACTATATTTTAAACAATTTTTGATAAAGTGCAAAATATTACATTACTAGCCCACAGCCTGCAAGATATAGAAGCATCAAATTTATTTACATACTCTACCATAACATTCATAATAGAAGATCAGAATAGAAGTCTAAACTTTATATAACCAAGTGTAATGTTAATATTAAAAATATATATTTTTTAAATTAACAAATTTTTAAAAATCTTAGTAAAAGGAATCACTCCTAAAAGCCTTTGACTATGATAAACCCCATGCTAAGATATTTTATTCTTCCTCTTTATTGATGCCGTACAGCATCTAAATAAAAAATATTGGGATACAACTTTACCTTGAAAAATCCAAGAGGTCCATTCTTTCCTATATCAAGGGCACAAGACATAATACTCTGGATTGGGATATATAAAGATATATAAAGAGAGAAATCATGAATGAATACCATGTGTATATCAAATTCCATTCATTCATTTATTATTATTATTATCATTATTATTATTATTATTATTATATTATTATTATTATTATCATTATTATTACCATTATTATTATTATTATTATTATTATTATTTATTATTATTATTATTATCATTATTATCATCATTATTATTATTATTAATTATTATTATTATTATTATATTATTATTATTATTATTATTATTATTATTATTATTATTATTATTATTATTATTATTATTATTATTATTATTATTATTATTATTATTATTATTATTATTATTATTATTATTATCATAATCATCATCATTGATATTTTTATTTAATTTGTTCTTTCAATATGAGACTGAAGGTATAATGCTGTTTCCGCTTTTGTTTTAAAACAACAGCTAAATTTTTTTTTTAATATTGAGATATATATAATTATCGTATGCAAAAAAGGTCTTTTTCCTTACAGTTTTTGCAAGAGTTCTACAAAATTTTAACAATCACCAGTGGATCAACGGACTTTAAATTTCTGTTTTCAAAATGACACAAACTCACGGTTTCTGTTTTCACTTGACAAGAATATATTGAACAGTGAGTTCTCAGTCACAGCCTCCGTCGTGTGACTTTTCAGGAAGCAGTGATTAAACAGAGTACGGACGATCCAGTCAGTTATTTTGAACTCATCATTTCACTGCTTTAAATCAATCTTATATTCTACATAAAAATAGACTATACTACCTTGTAAGTCAAGATTAAACAGCACAAACAATCTTCTTTTGTTTGAAAACCTTAATTTATTATATCTCATGACAGTAATAATAAAGAAACAAAAAAAAAAAAAACAAAAAAAAAATTGAAATTAAAAGAAAATAATTTAAAATTTTAAAAATAAATAAATAAAAAAGAATTAATAGACTCGATGGCATAATCAAAATATTTGTAGAACAATGTATTTGCAAAAAGAATAGTATTTGTTATTACCTTATAGGTACCGGGGGCAGCATTCATCATTCTGGTTTTCATTACATCCAAAGGTTGTGTTAAACATGTGGCAATCATACCCTGCAATTGATAACAATAATGTGAAATAAAATGAGTGTCCGACAAAAAAAAAAGAAGAACAAATTAAAAGGAAGTGAGAAATAATTATGAATACAAATACATTTTATAATCAACTGTTTTTTAACAACAGTCTGTACCCTTTTTTGTTTTTGTCTTCCTGTGATTATTATTGAAACCTAAGCTTGCTGAGATTGTAGCAAGAAAAGATGTTTTCTCCTGCATCTACCTGCAGTTGTGAGACAAGAGGGCAATGTCATCGGCAATATCAAGATCATCCAGTTGTGTCCATAGTGGCACTGGATTTAATTGTTTTTCCCTGTTGTTGTTGATATCATAATCCAGCTGATGACCTGTGGGGGCAGCGTGGCTCAGCAGTCTGGTCTTTGCTTCTTATCCAAAATGTACCGAGTTCGACAACTCGCCACGTTGTGTGGCTTTGAGCAAGTCACCTTGTCCTAGCTCACTTTGCAGTGCTGCACTGTGGATGACACCTTGGTTATTCCAGGAATAGACCTTAAAGACTCCACTTAAGGATGAATACAGGGAATTTTATTTATTTAGGAAAAGGAAGGGTGACAGTAAACATCCTTGGTGGACTCCCATCTTAACTTCACAGCTTTCTGATAATTTGCCAGTATGAGCCACGAGGCTGTCATCCCCTGGTAAATGCAGTGGATGAGGAAGACAAATTTTTCTGGTATCCCATAGTGCCTTCGTAGCTTCAAAAATGTCTCTCTTACTACACTGTCAAATGCCTATTCATAATCTATAAAATTGACATAGATGCCTATACTTCCTGGAGGAACAAAAGTAGAGGGCTAAATTCAATATGACTGCTTTAAAACAAAGGAGGAGCTACAGTAAGCTCTCTCATTAAAACTTACAGCAAGAACACTAGAGGTGAGGTGCAGGTTAATGTTGTCAACAAAGAATCCAGACTTGAGTAACATGCCTTTAAGTTGGTCGTAGCATGCTAACTGACCCACCGTCACAAGGACAGCCCTGGAGCTTGCCATGGAGGCCCCATTGAAGGCTGTGGTGATACCTTCAAATCTTGCAACTTTGTACATTCCATCTATGGCATGTTTGTAACTGGGCAAAAAAACATGAAAGGCAGCATGTGTCATAGTGAGAACAATTTCTTGTTTGTTTGTGCTTTAGTCTCTTCCAACACAATTGAGGTTATATGAGAGACCGCGAAACAAAAAAACAAGCAATCTAAAAAAATAGTACAATGTAAATCAAAATCATAACTGAAGATATCATAAGCTAGATTATAAATAACCAAAAACAAACAGGCAGAAGATTTACAGAAAAAAAAATATCCCCTGTCAAAAATACAATCACAAACCAAAGAAGCAGGATAGGCTAGTAAAGGACGAAGAAACGACATCACTATCGATCATACACCCATGCGACATCAAGGTATATGATTCAAGGGTGATGCTCCATCCAACCACCGCTGGAGAACAATTTCAAATTGCATATTCCCCAAGTCAAACAAAACATTTCATTGTATAATTTTAATAAAACTAAGCGAGAAGTTGAATTTTGAAAACAGTAATAGCAACATACTTACTTTCTTCTTTCTCCTTTTGGCAATTTTATATCATTTTGCATCCTGAAATGGGAAAAGAAATACTTTTTTTTAGTAAAATAAAAAATGAAAAAATAAAATTCTTGTGGCATAATAAAGAAAAATATTGTTATCACAATAATTTGATATACCGCCCCCTTATTGATATCATTTTCAAATAAAACGAGATGCTAAATTTTCAGACCTGCTGCATGTACCAAACTAAAAATCTTTATTTTTAGAAGAAAAAAAAATCACAAAAACCACAATTGCAAGAAAGAAAGCTTTATCACAAATCTCTTTATGAATGTGGTGTAGTTCTAATTTCTTACAACAATTTCATCTGATCTCATCTGAAATTTGGTTAAAATGTGGCAATTTTGGCTTCAACAAGAATCATCTGTTTAAGACCTGTCTAAAACAGAACCGATTGAGCACAGGGAAAAAATTCCATTATAGGCAAGTTTTCATCTTACACAGGTTTTCATTGTTTTTCATGAAGGATCATTAAGTGCACAGCAATCACTAAACCATTTTTGTCAGATGGCATGCAGCTTTACAATAAATACCTGTGTGTAACCTTATTTCTTGATAGTACAAGCTAGAAAAAATGTTTTTGCATTTTTTGTTTGTTTGAATGTTGCTGTTGTTATTGATATTAATTTAACCTTTTCCTTCTAGTTCTAGACCTGCTAATAATACGTTCTACTGTTATGAAAAAAGTCAAAATGCGAGATAATGACACTGTTACAGGATATTGCATTCAATATTAATCTTAGATTCAGTTACCAACCTATCATCCACAATTCCATTTCATTGAGCAAGTGGCCAACAAACAATAAAACCCATTGAACCAATCTCCTTCATCCATTTGTTAACAAGGCGTTTGTGCATTATCAAGAATATTCCCATGAACATAAACCAGGCCTTCATTTCACTCACTTATATGAATTTGTACTAAATTGCGAATGGTGACCACGAAAAGGAATTTTCAGTTCCCATCGCACAAGGTGAAAGACAACCACCGTAGCAGAGCCCAGATCTGAGGTTGGAATTAAGTATGATATCCTGTTGAGAGGGACTTCTCTGTAAGAAGTCTTGTGTCTTGTACAGAAAACCATGATAAGCTGCGTTTTATGTGAGTATACAAATGCTGTCATCCTAGCAAGACTTATTTTCACAAGACCGACTATCCAGTTACCATTGACGCAATTTCTTTTCGGTTTAAAGATATTTTGAGCATGATGGCTTTAACAGAAATAAAGAGGAAAAAATGACATTTTGATTTCTTTTCAGTTTAGCAATCTTTTAGGTTTCGACAATTTTGGTTTAACCGTTATTTACTGTATGCGATAGACTAGCTTCCTATCAAAAGAATGACAGGAAATTGCTATTGCCCATTGAAAGCTATAGAAATCGGGATAAACTCTGGCACCATGGGCCTCATGGCTCTGAAGGACTCCGAAGGAGGAAGGCAATAGAATGTAGACCCATTGATCTCACCTGACATTGACCAAGTCAGCCGGTGTTCCTACAAATCCTCCTGATGCTCCAGCCACTGCTGCTAGCCCTACTTTCTCATAGAAAGGCATAGTACGACCATCCTTTGTCAATTCCTTCTTTACTGTTTCATAAATAGCAAACCTAGTCATAGAATAAGTCAGCTGTAAATGAGTAAAAATAAAAATGTCATTCAAATGTCGGAGGTGAAAAAATAAAATAATATGAACATGAATGTAGCACATTTCTTGGCAATTAACTATAAATAATAATAATAATAATAATAATAATAATAATAATAATAATAATAATAATAATAATAATAATAATAATAATAATGATAATAAAAATAATAATAATAATAATAATAATAATAATAATAATAATAATAATAATAATAATAATAATAATAATAATAATAATAATAATAATAATAATAATAATAATAATAAATTCCCTTTATTCATCCAATAAGGGAAATTTATCTCAAGGGTCTATTCCAAGAGAAGACTGGAATAGCCCAGGCATCAGCCGCAGTGCAGCTCCGTAAACTGTGCTAGAGCAAAGTGACTTGCTCAAGGCCACACATCTAAGCGGGTATTTGAACTCAGTACCTTTCGGGTATGAAGCAAAGACTACACCACTGAGCCATGCTGCCCCTTGCTCGGTGTGCCTTACAATGATTCACCTATTCGCCCAACAGGCCATAGATGGAATGTTTCATTTATATACAGTAAGAGTCACTTGTAAGGCATCCTTTTTGTACAAGCACTTTTACAATATCTGACACTGCTTATCGTTACTTATTTACACCTCGTGCAAAGTGAATTACCCAATGATAAAATGCTAAGAAGAAAGGAGTCCGTCAAGGGTGTGTTGCCTCACCAGATCTGTTTAATCTATACCAAGAAACAATCATGAGGGGCATAACTAATATGGAGGGAATAAAAGTAGGAGGTCACAACATAAATAATATAAGATACGCAGACGATACGGTACTCGTTGCAACATCAGAAATCCAACTTTAAAATATTGTTGACAAAGTGGTAGTAGATAGTGAAGCCAAGGGAATGGAAGTGAATATCACCAAAACGGAATGCATGGTAATACAGAAAAACCCCGAAAACAACAACACCTGCAATATAACGATTCACGGCGAGCAACTTACCAACGTAGAAAGTTTTAAATACCTGGGTTCAATAGTGACAACAGATGGAAGATGTAACCGAGACATACGAGCAAGAATAACTCAAGCCAAACAGGCCTTTATGGACCTCGGAAACATTTTGAAAAACAAACAGATGTCGTTCGGGATTAGATTCCGAGTCTTGAAGTGCTACGTGTGGCCAATCTTGTTATACGGATGCGAAAGCTGGACTACAAATGCAGAAACACAAAAGAACATTGAAGCTTTTGAAATGTGGTGTTTGAGAAGGATGCAGAGAATATCGTATACTGCACACAAAACGAACGAAGAAGTGCTAAAACAAACATACCAACAAAGGAAACTAATGCCCTTAATAGCGGATCGACAACTATCCTTTTTCGGGCACATAGTAAGGAAAGATAAGAATGAATACCTGGCAAGTTGTGGAAAAATACCTGGTAAACGCGCCCGGGGGAGACAAAGAAAAATACTCATAGACCAACTGAAGGGCTTCACCAACCTAACAATCCAAGAGCTGTTTGAAAAAGCAAGAGACAGGGAGGAATGGAGAGAGATAATTCATGCAGTATCCGAAGCCTGGTCCAGGCATGGAACCTAGAAGAAGAAGAAGTAAATGCTAAGGCAAGTTAGTATTCATTGTTCCTGACCACGCCCAACATCACTTGATTTGAATACAAGTCAAGACAAAGTACACCACTGATCCAACAGACATTATAGATGTAGCGCTAAAAGGAAGATGTTCAGCATTCAGGGAACTTAAAGAAATAATCCTTCATGACAAATTAGCCATTTCATGTAATGCACTTTGAAATAATAATATGTTTTGAGCTGCCTCAAAAAGCATTTAAACATCATAATAAATAAATTGCAACGTCCCTGAAATCATTTTTAGTGATGAAATTTAGGAAAAGTGTAATATTCTTTCCTCCTTTTAAAATTGTCTACGCTTCACTTTCATTTTACAATTTTCCATTTAAAAGGCCAATTTATGTAAAAATATATTCTAACTTTTAGCACCGATTGTGTTTAAGAAAAAAAAAAGAAAAGAAGAAAGACCCCCCCCTCCCCACCAAATAAAAAAAAAATTAACAAAACAATCAACCTTTCCCCCTTGGATTAATAATAAAATAAAATAAAATATCTAAAATATGTATAGGGGATTTTAAAAGAAAATCTTCAAAAGAAATAAATGTTATTAATATAATTGTTAATATAAGAAGAATATTTGAAGACGCTTACTTCTTATCCACAAGTCAAATTACAAACATTTTATTTGTGCATTTCGTCCATCCTTACCTGCCTCAATATGGATGCTGACAGCCCATTGTACAGGCCTAGAACACCATCTCCTTTGACCACCTTAACGGCCATTTTGGCAAGGCCAACATTTGACCCTTGCTGAGTTTGAAGGTGAACCTGGGAGTTGATAAATAAAAAGTTAAATAAATAAATAAATATCGTATGTTAAAATTGCGCGCGCGTCCTCTCTCTCTCTGCCCTCTCTCTCTCCTCTCTCTCTCTCTCTCTCTCTCTCTCTCTCTCTCTCTCTCTCTCTCTCTCTCCCTCTCTCTCTCTGCCCTCGCTACAGTCCTTCTCTATATGAAATTTATAAAACCCAAACTATTTTCAAACAAAAACATTGTATACTGCATTTCTAAATAGCTATTCGTCATCATCATCAATGGCATGTGTACGTGAATACGTCGCTGAACAGCTGTCTTCTCGGTCATCTGCACTTCTCTATAATGGACGATTTTTGGCAGGTTCAAATAATATGTTCTGGTAGATTTGTGGTGTGTATCATCCTCTTACTCCATACATGTCCAAAAAACTTCATAATAAAATACAAGCCTTTCCCCTGTATTTGACACAGGCATCTTTTCTAATCCTATTCAAAACATCTTAATTGGGCATTTCGTCTATCAAAGGAACTTTTAATATTCTTCTGTATAGCTCAGATGCTTCAAATCTTTTTGTGCATTCTGTATCTAAAGTCCATGTCTCACAGTCGCGCAGCAGTGACATACGATGTCGGTTAGTCGGAAAGTCTTTGCAACTTTTTGAAATAATCATGCATTCTGGGTTTTTTTGTTTTGTTTTTTTTTTTTTCATTATATTCTTCGCTCAGGCTTATAAGCTTGTCTACTATTTGTCTTGAATATCTTTGAGAGAATGTGCCATCAACACTCCATCGTAAACGTATCTTAAATTATTCATACGCTGACCATCTACCGCTAAGCTAATCGTACTACCTTCATAATAAATTATATTAACGCAATATTTTAATGGGTCTTCTGTATTGACAACAGCTGGTTACAACAATCCTATCGAATAATGACAAAACAATTTTATTTACTTATTCGTTGTCTATTTGACAGAAAACTTTTATCTAATTGTATCAATAAATTAATATGACCCAAATCTTGTCAAGAAGTCTTAAACCTGAGACTTCTTAGAAGTTTCAGGTTTTAGACACTTTGATTAGTTGGTAATGATATTAATCTGTTGATGAATAAAGTGAAAACTTTCTAATCAAAATAATTATTTTAAAAAATGAGTTTTGTTATTGTGCCGCAAAATCATACAGGCGCCTCTTCAGTCGTTATCAACAGGTGTTCACAGGTCATCAATAAAATGTGCTAATTTATTATCAGTGATGTATTTTGAAACAAAGCAGAGGATCACTAGCAATAAATTCCAATACATCAAACATAGCAAATTGTAGTGGTAGAGCGTCTACTCCAAGAGTTGATTTGCAAAACATAGCAGCATCATCCGCGCGTGAACACACGTAGAAACACAACGATGAGCATACATACACACCATACGTGCATATTTACACACACATACATACATACACACACATACACAATTATCTAACGTGTAACTGTTTTCCAACACATCTTTCCATATTTTCATCTTACCCTTACACCAGTGCCTGCTTCCCCCCCCCCCCCCCCCCATTAATGAATATAACCCCAACTGCAACACATTAAGCAGCCCCGAATATGCTGTCATTGAATCATTGACACAGCTTTTACTTGTTTTAACTTTTAAAAAAAAATGCAATTTCATAAATAAATAAATAAATAAAGACTATAAATTTGGTACAACTTCTAATTTAAAGGCAAAAAGAAAAATAAATATATTTAGAAAAACAGTGCATTATCTATCTCCGTCGATCTTATATTATCATACTAACAAGAATAATGCAAGCTTTAATCTGTTGGGCAACGGAAAGGAATTTATGATAAAAACGATTAATAATCAATTCACTAAAATTCAGCAAATAGCTCAGCTCAGGCGCAGACAGTGGCGATGGGTTGGCCAGACCCTGCGGAAGGAGCCCTGTAACAATATAACCAAGCAGGCTCTCGAATGGAACCCGCAGGGCAAAGAGAAACGAAGTCGTCCAAAACAAGACTTGGAGGAGAAGCCTTCACCAAGATTTGTATGCCTCCAATCTTACCTGGAGTGAGGCACGGTCTATGCCACGGACTGAAGAAGATGGAAGAGAGCTGTTGAGCCCTACGATTCAATCTCTCGAGGGGGCGTGGACATCGACTCTTCGAAACTGGTGAAGAACTTGCCAGAGTTTTCCACCAGCAAGAGGAGCTACTGGGTGGCAGCAAATCGGCTTCGGTCGAGAACCTGTCTAACAGCTCACTCGCTGCATCAGTGGGGACTTTCCACCTGTCCAACACGTACCCGTTGTGGTAACGAGCCCAAAACCGCAGATCATCTAGTTTAACGGTGTATTGTGACGAACCTTCCGGAAGGGTTTACGACGGTGCACGAATGCGGAATGGAATTTGCTCATTGAGTCGATCGTCATAACATAGTAGTGTGAGCACCATTAGAAGCTGCTGCCAGTGCCAGGGGCATAAGTCCATTCCTCAGCTATTGGAAGCCAAATGTAATCCAATAAAACCATCATAGTATTCTTATCATCATTTTTATCTTGAGCATATGGCCACAAAAAGCGATTCATATGCATCCTGTTATAAATTGAACGAAGTTGACGTCACTCAGCTCTTTGTTATTGTTTTAAGATAGCCATTTTGGTGAATACAACTAAATTATATCAATCAGACTATAAACGTTCATGTTACACACAATTTTGTGTGTTGATATGCTAAATCCGGCTGGTGGACGTTGTGAGTATTTAACCTAAATTCATAGCATCAATAGCCAGTACACTGTATTGTGTCAGATGCCCGTATTAATGCCATTTCCCCCCATATTAAATATAGGTAATGCTTGGGTCGATAGGAATATTATAATACATCAATATCTGCTGTACTCAGCTTATAATACTGTCCCCGATTAATAGGCTTAGACGGATGATACATATTACAATACCGGGCACTGACTAAACACTTTTTCTTTTGTTGACCAGAATCCTTTTTATTTCAAAATACATATCTGAATACTTATGATGACTCTCAATTTGTCTTAATTTATCTAACCCGAGATCTTGGATCGATGATAGATGGGGTTAATCTAAATTAATCAATATTTAAAATTGAAAAAAAAAAAAAAAAAAATGAGGTCGCAGTTTTTAAAATGGCGTTTCGTCAGCGTGTGGTAGAATGATGATAGACGATGGGTAGGTTAATCACATAGAACTATTAACAGCTGTCGTTTAAAATGTAAATAGGGATGCTGTTTGAAGCTTGAAAGAGTGACAAACACCAACCACGAGGAGCGGTGTGGACCTTTCGGGTTTCTCTTACATCAACAGACTGGGTAGCCGTTTCAAATGGAAATAACGATAATGCTGTTTGAAGCTTGAAAGAGAGAAAAACACCAACCAAGTGGAGTGATGTATATGTTTCGGGTTTCCCGTACATCAACAGACAGGATCAACAAGACTCAAAACACAAGGTAGTGATGGTTTGGCCAGAAAACTCGTCCTTCAAATCTTATCAATGGTGTCATTATCTAACTGTGTACCGGTTTTGGCGAAATTTTATAGGAGAGACAAACATTTTTTTTTTAATAAAAAAAAGCCACGCGTACTGGATTAAAGGCAATATCCGTTAAGCGTTTGGATGTCAGACCTGCATATGTACACGTCGGATATAGGCGTCAAAATATATTTTTTTATAAATCCGGTGTGCCACGAAAAACGATGATTAAACTGCTATTCGTTTATTTACTTTACAAAGGATAATAGGGCCACATGGTAATATTTTTGTTATTACGCTGTAGTACAATCGAATTTTCTCCAAACCCAAACATTTTTGATTG